>NW_026057582.1:34716939-34993086 GCF_023721935.1 Panthera uncia | reverse complement strand
ACAGAATCGGAAACAGGCTCCAGGCTCCGAGCCATCAGCCCAGAGCCTGACGCGGGGCTCGAACTCACGGACCGCGAGATCGTGACCTGGCTGAAGTCGGACGCTTAACCGACTGCGCCACCCAGGCGCCACCCAGGCGCCCCCCAATGGTACTTCTTGATCATAGCCCCATGGCGACTGTGGGCACTGGCCTATGTATGTGGTTGGTGTCACCGCTCCAGTGATGTTTTCTGGGGTTCTGAACCAGAGTCTAACTCACAAACAACCACCTACTCTTTCCTTGGGCACTAGGAAATCGCCCAACATTGAAAACATGACTCATGGAGTGTAATCAAAGCAAATTTGTTTTGGTCTCCCACTGTCCATTCTCATCCATTCAGGGGAATGAGCTCTTCCCCTGTACCAGATAAAATTTAGGACGAGCCCCATGACTTTCTAGTCACACTTAGTAATACCCAAGATTCCTCTAGTCACTTCAAAATGTATAGTATAAATTTAATAGTTGAAATATTCTTGCTTTAAAATTGAAGCTCCCTGCCCTGTCCCACCTCAGGATTATTGAAAGATGGAGAGAAAGGGGGCTAAGTATACTTACTAACTATGAGTCCTGACTCTTTCAGGGCTGGAGTTCTGGAATTGAGAGGAGGTAAGAGGAGTGGGGGAGTTCTTGCTTGATTGGTCTTGGCCTAGTGATTTATATCATCTGCTCTCTTTGGACTTGGCAGGTGTTTTTAAGCTGACTCTCACAGACTCTTTTGGATGATCTTTACTCCCAATTACTGAGGATCTTTTTCCTAAAGTTTGTTTCATAGGACAAATACTCTATTCCAGCCACTCGCTTACTTCTTCTTCAGCCTCTGTGAATGTGGTGATACCTCAGGCTTCTCTCTGAGAAGATCTATTTGTCCCCCCTGCAGCCCTCTTAGATCTAAGATAATCTTTCACTGCTGTGGGGAGTAACGTGGAGGGGGAGTAAGAGGGGGGACTTTTCCTCTACCCTCTTACATTCAGTGACTGGAACCTGCAAATTAAAATGACAAAAGATAGATTAACAGGAGAGATGGTCTATGTTTGGCCTGGGGGGGTGGGGGAGGCTCTCACAAAAAGGAGTGAAAAAAATCCCCCAAAGCCTGGGGGCTTATATACCATTTTAACAAAAAGTGATAAATCATGAAGTGACAAGACAAGTTAAGGGGTTTGGGCTTCTAGGGGTGGTAAATCATGGAAGGTAATGTACAGGGGAAACTAATGGAAGATAAGAGTTGTTTTAGTTTAGATTCAGTGCCTCTGGCAAGTATGCGAAGAGGGGAAGGGGCACAGCACAGGGGAAAGGCGTCTCTCTTTTACAAAGAGAGAGGGCAAACAGTTCCTCCAGTGTGTGTCATTTCTTCATTGCCTTCAGCTCAAAATAACCCTTATGTTACAGAGGCATATTTTGGGGTGGGATGTTCTGATCCCCTTCACTGCCAACCCTATTTTGGGTGAGGCCGATATCTAGCCAGATACTCACGCTGTTGTAACAAATTTGGAGAGTACAAGCTGTCACTGGCCTTCCCTTTACTCCACGGTCAAAGCCATAGTCAGCCGGCCACTCGTCCCTCAGATTTTCTAAGTGGAATATTGGATACCTGTGCACTGTGTCTCCTAAACCTCTCAGGGGACATGTTGGATCCCTTTTCTCTAAGCTTGAGACAAGGGCCCTATATTCCCTTCTTTCACTTGTGGGTAAGAATGGGACTCACAGCACATCAAAAACTTTGTTCAAAAACCCTCTTCTCTCACCTCCAAACTCTTATCCTCATGATTGAGGGGTACAGCAGTCACAAAACTGGTTTTCCCTGCCTGCCTTCCAAAGCCTGCTTGGTGGTCTGGCATCCCATTTTGGAATGTAATCTCTGTTGTCTTTAGGTCTTGGCAGAAATTTCTATTGTGATATCTTGTTACATGTGTACATTAAGAAAAATGAACAAAGTAACTGAGTGATTATTCTAGAAGCATCAATATTCTTAAAGTTTCCAAACTTGAGTAAAATGGCTGGGATGGGTCTTTTTTGGTCCGTTAGGGACTGTTCAGATAGAGCAGAGATACTGCAAAACTTCCCTCAGGCCCTCGGAATCCTCTCCCAACAGAAATCACGGAACTGTTTCTAACCTCTTGTAAAAGGGGGGAGCACTCTGGGACTGCATCAGAGGACTGTCCTTTACTTCACCGGCTTACCATGAGGATTACCTGAGATCATATATGCAAAAAGAATTTTGTAATTTGGTAAACCAGAAGGCACGATGCACGGACACGCAGGGGGCTATCATGATTATGGATACTTTAAGGGGGCCTTGATTTAGCTAGAATTTCTCAAGACAGTTCTAAGCAGGCACTTCCAGTTCAAAGAGGAAATTTTGCTCATTAAAACTAAATCCAGAGCAAACAATGGGGCTATTTGGCAAGTGTTTCTGAGGAAAAAAAAAATACACCTAGAGTATACATTAGCAACATTGGGAGATTACTGTGTAGCTGGCAGGCAGAGCCCCACCTATATGCCCTTGGCTTACCCCAGGGTCACCGGCCACCTGTTCCCCGGTGACCCACAGCTTCCTGCTTCTTGCTGCCTGCAGGTGTTCTCTGGCCTCTGGAGCATGCCTGCCTCTGAGGTTGGCAGGGATGAATGCTCCAGGAGCAACACTTACCCCATGGGGGTGTGAGGGTCCCCAGGGGCCATTCTGAGATGTGTTCCAACTTCTCAGAGGGTCCCTGTGGCATCGAGCCCCCTCTTGCCAGTGGTAGCCAGCTCACTACCCTTGCCTCCCTTTCCTGCTTCACCTTCCTCCTTCTCTCACAGAGCATTCTGGGATCACCACCTCAACTACGCGCAACCTGAATCTTTGCCCAAGTCTGCTTTCAGGGGAGTGACTCAAGCTAAGGCAGAAAAGCCCGGAGGGCTTATCTTTGGCAGGAAAATGTAAATTATACTAACTGAAATAGTAGCTTCTCGGTAAATCTTGCTACTGAGTAGAAATTGTTAAGTGGTCATAATAACTTGCAGGTATTAATAGCTTCCTTCATGATCCTAAGCTCTCTTCACACACTTCATTCATAGCAATTGTAGAAGTGGATGCTGTTATTTTCTCTTATTTTATAGATGAGGACACTGAGACACAGTGAATAGTGCAAGGCCACATAACTTGCAAGCAACAGAGCCGGGATTCCAACTCTGGTAATCTGGTTCTAGAAACCACACTCGTGTCTCCTCACTGTGCTTTTTGAACTATTGAACACTGACAGAGCAGACTCTCCAGTGCATGAGAGGTGGGCCTAACTCAAGTGTTGCTGAGAGACAGAGGGTCTAGGAAGACGAATGGAGATCAGAGATCGGAAGCCTGAAATCAAAGCCACATCCCACCCCACTTACCAGCTGAGTGACCTTGACCAAATCACTTCCCTGACCCTCAGTTTATTTATTTATTTAAAAAAAATTTTTTTTAATGTTTTATTTATTTTTGACAGAGAGAGAGAGAGAATGAGCGGGGGAGGGGCAGAGAGAGAGGGAGACACAGAGTCCAAAGCAGGCTCCAGGCCCCGAGCTGTCAGCACAGAGCCCGACGCGGGGCTCGAATTCACAGACCGCGAGATCATGACCTGAGCTGAAGTCAGCCGCTCAACCGACTGAGCCACCCAGGCGCCCACCCCCCCCAACCCTCAGTTTAAATCTTACGTGTAATGTGGGTGGTGGGGGGGTTGGTGAAACAAAACTTATGTCTGAGTCATGGGGTGGTGCTGAGCTTCAAATGAGAGGGCACTTGTGGAGCCTGGGGCAAACTCTGAGACTGATGGGCGATTTTCGAAGCTGTGATATTGGCCACAGGCTCCCAACTCTGTCCTCTACAGATCTCACCATCACCTTTATCCCACCTCCCAGGACCCAGGACTCTCATTGCTGCTTCCCTGAAGGAGTTACTATGATGTGGGTGGCAGAGGATGAAACTGGAATCTGACATGAATTCGAATCTCAGAATCCTTACTGTTTCTACTTTACTTTCTTTTTGGAAGTAATCTTGGACAAGTTATTTAATTTCTCCAGGCCTCTGTTTTCTCACCTGTAAAATGGGGATAATAAACAAGACTGTGGAATGGTTAACTAGACAATGCACATAAAGAGCTTACTACAGCCGGCACAGGCCAGTGCTCAAAACATGCTAGCTACTGTTGTTACTATGGGTTTTACGAGAGAAAAACTCGAGCCCCATCCAGAGACAGGAAGAAAAAGGGCTGATTTGACATGATATATAAGAAGAGAATTATTAACTGTTTCCATCTACTTAAGAGAAAGTGAGAAAGCCTCAATCTGTCATTGTATTCCTGTTTACTTTCAAATTCTATATATCTTGCTGGAGAAAATGATAAAGAAGTTTTGAAGAGGAAGCAATTTTGGAAACCATTATTAAAAGCAACAATGATGTAACACAAAAGTATAATCTATAGCCGTGAACCCACATGGATTCCTTAAACATAAACAAAGCTTTTATTTCTGAATCTAGCTCCCTCCTCACAAAGAAACAAGCATAGTGTCTGGGGGAAGGGAGCAGGGAATGCAATGTGCTGAATCCGGAAAGAGACAGCGGGGCTGGAATGATCGCCCCAGGCAGCCAGGCGTGGACTTTGGAAGGAGCAGGGCAGGGGCAGAAGTGTGGGTGAGGAGGGTGAGAAGAGTGAAGACACAGTCAAGTAATGGTGAAAAAGAAACCCGGCTCTGGCCTCCTACCTTGAGGCAGGCGCCCTATGGACTGATCCCTCCTCACCCACCCTGGGGGGCTCAGGGAGAGGAGACACCCTGGTGTCTGCTCCTCACCAGGCTTAAGTGCCTATCGAGGATCCCACACTTGTTAATTTGTCAGGTTTAAAAGAAGGGAGAGAGCCCTGACGTTTTCCCACCGCGTGGAAGTGAAAGAAGAAAGAGTTCTTTACTTTTAGGGCCATATCCTGAATGACAGAGGTCAGTGTTTGCAACTGATCTGTGTAGGCTCCGGCTTCTAATTATTTCCTGGATAACCTGTTATCTATTAGCCATCAGGCTGCTTGCCAGAATATGCAATGTCTCCAGAGTTCCTGGTCTGGATTCTGAGGATCGGATTTTGTGTTTTTATTTATTTGTTTTGTTTTAAGGGGAAGTGGGAGGTGGGGGCAGACGGCTGTCAGTCCCACTGGCAGAAGGGCTTTTCTGTCCCCCTGTCCTTAGCCTGCGCTGAAGGAGATAGAAGGCAGAGGAGCCCAGGGCACAACCATTCTGATGCCCCTGTGGACCCTGGCAGTGTCTACTCTTTCTCCCGGCTCCTTGACTCGCACTACTTTGGGAGACTTGGCTTTGTTGTAACCTTCTGGAAAAGCTTCTGAGAGAAATGTTTTTCTGGGCTGATATCATTTGCTTGGAGAACAAGGAAAGTCTTCAAATAATCTTTTGTTGGGGAAAGGAGGGAAGGGAGGGTATCTGAATTCAATAGGCCTGTTCTCTGTGGAGGAGGGGCAGGACTTGGCCGTCACCCAGGTGAGCTCAGTACCATCAGCCATCAGTTACACCCATGGCCTCTGCATTTTTACTAGGGCACAATGAAGTGTCATCAAATAAGAGGGGCACGCAAATATAGGGCATCGTTCTTTCTCTTGTTATAAAGGTAGCGCACGCTCATTACTTAGATATTTAGAAACGATAGAAAAGCAAAAAGAAAAAAATCCACTCAAAATTTCATTCTTCTGAGATAATCGCTTAGGGTTGGAGAGGACAAAAGGAAGTAGTTTGAATTTTTAAAACTTAGAAACTCAGAAGGGAGCTGTGGAGTCTCAGACCCCCTCTGAGGAAAAGGTGCTCCCTGAGGGGTGGTTTCCATGGGTGCAGAGGAAGGGGCCCTTCGGGCTGGAAACCAGAGCTCCTGAGAGGGGTACTTCCGGTCCGTGCCGGTGAGTCTGCAGTGCTGTAATGAGACCTTTGGGAAAACCGTGAGCTGCATCTGGCTGCTGCTGTGAGCAGGATGACCGGCGGCCGGGGCGAGGCGCCCCTGGAAGGGCAGCTGCCCGGGGCAAGCGGGAAGGACCGGGCCCTTTCTCCCTCCTCCAGCCCCGCAGCCCCCGCTCGGGCCTGTCACCGGCTCCCAGACGCAGCAGGCGTGGCGGAAATGTGCTTTGCAGAGCCTCGGCTCCAGCATCAGGGGCAGAGTAGAAAAGTGTGGGTTTGGAACCGAGAGAGAGGGTAACAGGTGCGTCTGGGTTTATTTGCCCTTGCCTGTGTTCCTTCCTCCTGTCCTTTATATAATTCATTTGTTTAAATATGTAGCACATTAACCTACTTCGCAAGAATAAAAACTGTCCACAAAGGTATACCCAGAGAGGTGTCCTCACCCACCCCCTCCCTTTACCCGGTACCCCCCACCCCTTGTAGGTATTCCACTTCATGGTTTTCCGATTTGCCTTTGATGTGCATGTGTGTGTGTGTGTGTGTGTGGTTTTCTTTTTTTCGCTTTTCAAAATTTAACACTTATGTTTTCTTATTCCCTTTGGTCTTCTGTGCAGAAGTATATTATTTACAATTGTTTTTGCACTTTGCATTTTTCATTTACTATATTCTGGAAATCAGGTCGTAGAGTTTACCACATTTTTTTTTAAATAGTACTCTATAGTACTCCAGATGTCATCGTTTATGTAACCAATCTTCCATGTCTGGGTATTTAAGGTATTAATATATATATATTTTTTGAAATTACAAATAATGTTGCATGAACAACCTAGTACATGAATAGTTTTTAAATTGTTGGACGTGTACCTTCAGGGTAAATTCCTAGGAGTGGGACGATTTTGTCAAAGAGTGACTGTATCCTGGTTTGTTACATATTGCCAAATTCCTCTGCATGGGAGTTGTATCTTTTTTTTTTTTTAAGTTTATTTACCTATTTTGAGAGAGAGAGAACGAGTGTGGGAGGGGCAGAGACGGGGACAGAGGATCCCAAGTGGGCTGCATGCTAACAGCAGAGAGCCTAGCCTGATGGAGGGATCAGTCTCACAAACTGTGAGATCATGACCTGAGCCAAAGTTGGACACTTAACTGACTGAGCCATCCAGATGCCCCTCAATTGTACCATTTTTCATTCTCATTGGCAATAGATAAGTGCCTGTTTCATCAGCAGAAAATATTGTCAGGATTTTGAATTTTTGCCCATCTGATGGGGGAGAAATGCTATCTTAGTATGGTTTTAATTTGCCTTTCCCTTATTATGAATGAGGTTGAACATTTGTTCCTGTTTCAGGATCAGTTTTGTATCTTTTTACTGTTGTTAATTTTGCCCATTCTTCTGGAGGATTTTTGATCCTTTTCCCTCAATTGAAAAAACCATTGATATATTAGAGATTTTGATGCCTTATCTGTGGGATTGTGATGTAAATCTGTTCCATAAATGTGTCATTTGATTTTTGATTTTGTTGATTTGTTTGCCCTGCGAAACCTTAAATTTTTTTAAGTAATTAAATGAATCAATCTTTTATTGCATCTTCATTTGGAGACATAATTAGAAAGATTTTCCCCATACGCAGGTTGTAGAAGGTGGTGCCCGTGTTTTCTTCTAGTACTCATGTTTCAGGTTTGGCATTAGGATCTCTGCCCCATTTGGAGTCCATGATACCTTTTCCCAAGTGGCTGTTTCGGTTATCTATGGATGGATAACAAACCACCCTGAAATTTAGTGGCTTAAAATAAGATTTGTTTTATTAGCTTCCACAGTTCCGTGTGTAGATTTGACTCAGCTGGGCAGTTTTGCTATTTTTGCTTGGGTCCTCCTGTATGGTTGCAGTGCTGGGCGGCTGGGGCTGGAGTTGTTTAAAAAGGCTTGATTTGGGGGTGCCTGAGTGGCTCAATCAGTTAAGCGTTGGACTCTTGATTTCAGCTCAGGTCGTGATCTCACCGTTAGTGAGTTCTGAGCCCCCAGTCGGGCTCCACACTGGTAGTGCAGACCCTGCTTAGGATTCTCTCTCTCCCTCTCTCTGCCCCTTCCCTGCTCTCTCTCTCTCAAAATAAATAAATACAGCTTAAAAAAAAAAAAAAAGGCTTGATTTGGATACTGGGGAGGCCTCTCTCCTTCCACATGTAGTTCTAGGTCCTCTTCTCTCCATGGGGCCTCTTCATTTGGTCTTTTCAGTAGGGGAGCTGGATTGCTTCTTTGTCTTTTCTTCCTTTTTCTTCTCTCTATCTCTCTTTCTCTCTTTTTAAAAGTAATCTCTCCGCCCAATGTGTGTTTCGAACTCAAGACCTGGACATTGAGTCACATGCTCTTCCCACTGAGCCAGCCGGGCACCCTTCTTCTCCTTTTAAATGTTTTATTGTGATAGCTTTCAAATGCCATAAAATTCACCTATTTAAAGTTCACACGGTTCAGTGGTTTTCAGTACAATCAGAGTTGTACAAACCCATCACCACAATCTAATTTTAGAGTATTTTTAGCATCCCAGAAAGAAACCCTATACTCATTAGCAGTCATTTCTCATTCTGCGGCAGGCTTCATGCCTGTTCCGGCCCCAGACAACCACTGATCCACTTTCTGTCCATATGAATTTGTCTATTTTGGGTATTTCATATAAATGGAATCATACAATATGTGGTCTTTTTTGACCAGCTTCTTTCACTTGGCATAACGCGTTCAAGGTTCATCCATGTTGTACTGTGTCTCAGAACTTCATTCCTTCTTATATACAAATAATAGTCTGCTGCATGGTGATCTCCCAGTTTGCTTACCCAGTCATCTGTTGGTGGACATTTAGATTGTTTCGACATTTTGGCTGTTATGAATAATGCTTCTATGAACATCTTTGTTCAAGTTTTTGTGTGGATGTATGTTTTGATTTCTTTTTTTTAAATTTTCTTTTAATGTTTATTTATTTTGAAGGAGAGAGAGAGAGATAGAACATGAGCTGGGGAGGGGCAGAGAGAGAGGGAGACAGAATCTGAAGCAGGCTCCAGGCTCCAGGTTCCAGGTTCCCAGCCCGACGCAGGGCTCACACTCATGAGCCGTGTGAACATGACCTGAGCTGAAGTCGGACACTTAACCGACTGAGCCACCCAGGCACCCCTGGGTGTTTTGATTTCTTGAGTCTATACGAAGAGTGGAATTACTGGATCTTATCTTTAGCCTTTTCAGGAATTGCCACGGTGTTTTCCACGATGGTTGCACCACTTTTTGGATTTCGTTGAAAGCTTTATTTATCATTTAGGGTGAAATCACATGTTTTTCTCGTTAGACCCGTTCAAATGGTGCTTTATATGAACGGATTATTTAATAGTGACATATCCTCGCATTTCCAGCATAATCTCAAATAAGTTATTTCTTGATGACCTCTCTCTGAGGTTCAGTTTTGCTATCTGTAAACTGCAGATAATACTAGTATTTACTCTCATAGGGTTGTGAAGATTTAATGAGGTCATGAATGTAAAGTGCCCGTCACCGTGGTCAGCATAGAACAAATGCTCAATAAATATTAGCTATGTATTACCATCTGTGGGTAGATTCCCCCCAATCCAGGACATTTCCCAGCCACAACGTCTGAGTGTGTGCAGAGAAATTTTCTGTGAGGCACAGTGCACTTAGTAGTTAACAGCTGTGATATTTGTAATATTGAAAGAGGACTTCAACTAACTCCATTTTGACCTCAGTCTGTACTTTCTAATTGATTAAGTTCTTCTTTGTGGCTTATCTTTTAACTCAGGCAAAAGACCCTGTGGGCAAGGCATCCCTTGATAGGAAACTAAACTACCCCCTCCAACAGTTAAGTACCGCACTGAACCAGCAAGACCCTGCATGACTGGCCCCAAGACAATGGCCGACCTGACCTTTACTGCCCGCCTGCACATTCCCACCGACCTTTGCCCCACATTTTCCTCATATAAACCTGGAAGTGTTTTCGGCACTTTGGAGACAGTCTTTGAGACTCTAGTCCACAGTCTTCCCGGTGCTGGCCTTGCTGAAATAAATTCCTTTCTTGTTTCACCACTGCTTTTCTCTCTGCCTTTGGATTTTGTCAGCAGAAGAGTGGCCGAACCTGGTCTGTTTGGGACCTCTGGAGCCACACGCTCTTGCACACCTGCACCAGGCTACAGCATAACCAGAAATTTATACTTGGTCTTCATCCCCAGTTCCTGGGATAGAGCTCCTAAAAAGCTTAGTAAATTCCCTGAGTGATGGGGGTGGCAGGAGAGTCTTTTGTTATTTATAATAAGCCCCATCCAACCACAGCTGAGCTATGCTAATGAGGTGACACCTGCAGGGCGGAGGCTGCAAACCCCAGAAGCTGACCATGTGATCAGAGGGTCAGAATTTTCAGCCCCACTCGTGACCTCCAGGAGCCCGGGGGCTGGAAACTGAGTTATCCACCAAAGGTCAACGATTTAATCAAGCATGCTTATGTAATGGAACCATAAAAACTCTAAATGAACGGGTTCAGAGAGATGCCGGGTTGGGGAATCCAGGCTCCAGGTTCCAGGAGGGTGCCAGGAGGGTGTCACACTCAGGACAGATCTGGACCTCGCTCTTATCTGGTTATCCATTTGTATCTTTCATAATAAACACTTAATAGTACCTAAAGTGTTTCCCTGAGCTCTGTGAGCTATTACAGCAAGTTCTTGAAATCGAGGGTTATGGGAACCTCTGATTTGTTGCCACATGGGCAGAAGTGTGGGTCACCTGGGGACCCTTTACTTGTGAGTGGCATCTGAGGTGGGGGGATGTCTTGTGGGACTGAGTACTTGACCTGGGTAGTGAGGGTTAGAATTGAATTGAATTATAGGACACCCAGTTGATATCCCCAGAGAACTGGAGAATTACTTGCTGTGGAAAACCCACACAATCTGGGGTCAGAAATATGGGGTGAAGGACTCAGGCACTGGAATTCAGCAGGCATGAGTTGGAATCCTGCGTTTACCACTACCACCTCTGTGTCTTCGGGTGTGTTTTGCTTAACTCAGAGCTTCATTTTTGTCATCTGGAAAACAGCGGCATTAATGTCTGCTTCATTTGCTTGATGCATGAATTAACCAAAATCATTTATGCAAAGCACTTAACCCATAGTAATACCATATAGTGAGTCAGAACTTGAAGCAGGGGGAATGGTTCGTCTGACAAAAGAAGAATGTCATGAGGTGGCCATATCCTGACTCAGGAGGAACTGACTTGACCAGGATAATCCATCTCTTTTCTACTCTTCTCTCCTCTAAGAAATGGAATTAATGTTTCCTAACTACATGAAGCAGTGTGGTATGACAGAGGGAGCATTGGCCAGGGACGCTTGGATTCCAGTTTTGGTTCTTCCAGGAATGGCTGCTTCCCCTTGGATGAATCACTCTCTAACTACATCAGTGCCTTTCAAAGTTTTGAGCACATCTCAAAACACATTTATTTTGCTGGTTCAGTGCAGTACGTTAACCATGGTCTAATATTTATGTATCTGTATACATAACCAAAAACCACTATCAGTGCTAACTTGACTGAGTTTCTTTGGCTCTGGTCCTCACAGAGAACTCCTGTCCTTCCAAGTTGGGAGTTGCTGAGCCTCTCGGCATGCTGGGAAGTTTATCTGGACAACTTCCAAGGGGAGGGTACAATCAGGCCAAACCCAGAAGCAGCCAGCTGTCATGGATTCTGCCTGGCTCATCGGCTCAAAGGAATGCCCAGGAGGCAGGGTGATGTCGGGGAAACAGGAAATAGGCCCCGGCCCAGGCCCAACACAGCCACCAGCTGTGTGACCTGCTCGGGATGTTTCTCCTTTCTGGACCTCAGTTTCCATCTTTGTTACTGGGATGTCTACAGATCCTATGACTCTGCAAGAAAGCAGAATTGCCATTTCTATCAGAGGCTGAGGCAGGAAGGTGGTTTCATGCTGCTGGCCAGTGACCAGGTGTGCGCCAGAAAAGTCTAGCTATGAGAAGCCAGACTGAACTCCCTCGGAGCAAGATGTCTGTACCTTTGGGTTTCTGCCCAGGCATAGAGTCTGGCACCTAAATCTTTGTTTAGCTGAACAAAGGGACTCTGGAATGAGGGGTTTTTGGTTTTGTTTTGTTTTGTTTTGTTTTTATATGGAGGGAAGGATTGTTTTGCTTTGTTTTGTTTTGTTTTGTTTTGTTTTGTTTTGTTTTGTTTTAGCTCTGGCCTCCCAGATCCCACTGTGAGAGGCACCATGTTGGCTCATGGAAAGGATTGATTGTGAGTGCTTCAGCCAGTGGGGCTGTGAACTCTGCCTTCTTAAGGAGTTTAAAATAATTGAGAATTCTTTCTATTCAGAGGGAGTTGCGACCATGCGATGGTGCCCAAGTCAGGTGACAAGAGACAAGAGTGCTGGTTCCTTGGATCTGTGGGGCATTATAGCCCTTCCTCTCCTGTTAGAACCACCCCCATCTCCTGTCTGGGTGGGGAGGTGAGATAGGAAGCCCGGAGTGGGGAGAGAGAACTTCTGGGCTGAACTAGCAAATGGGGAAGGAGAGGTAGGAATGTGAGAAGGGAAAGGAGGGATTGAGAGAAGAGGGTGGGGGGAGAGAGGCAAAGGAAAAAGATTCATTGTAGCAATAGATTTTTTTTTCTCCTGGGAATTTTCAAAAGCAAACAACCCCCTAAAACAAAAACCCACAAACTCCAAATATCTTCCCCTTCTTTTTCATAACAAGAGCTGGTGAGTTAGTGCACAGGGTGTTGAACAGGGCACCCAACCACTCATTTTGGGATCAATAAAAAGTTTAAGAGACTAACCATCCATGTAGAGGACCTTTCTGGGCTTCAGAATTAGGCAGCCCTAAAAAACAAAACAAAACAAAACAACAACAATTAGGCAACCCTAAGAAAAACACAACCACCAGTGCCAGGGCTCAGCAGGAATAAATATGCCCTCAATTGGTTAACTCCTGTGTAACCCATGAGTTGTCAGTTGGCAGAAGCCTGGGCAGGAAAGAGGGGTATTATGGACAGGCCCCTTCAAATGCCCTACCTGGTAGTAAATCCTGCCTGCCTCTCAGGGCTGCCAGGAGGAAGAGGCTTCCCCAGTATGCCCTCATGTCACACAAAAGAAAGTTTGGGATCGCTGTGGGATAAGCGAGTTACTGTGGCTCCTTTTTCTTGAGGGCAGTCCTGCCCCCTTCCCACCCTGCCCACTGTGGGGTGGGTGGAAAGACTGTCCTCGCCTCTGTGGGAGCTGCTAAGTCAGCTGTGAGGCCACACAGATTGGTGCAAGAAGCCCTCTCCCCCTGCCCCTGACTGAGCCCCTGACTCAGTAGGGGCTATTTCACTGCTCCAAGGCTAGGCCAGGCCAGGAGAAACACACACACACACACACACACACACACACACACACACGGGGGCTCATCACTGAGCTCAGGTAGCCCAGCCTTGCAAGCCCAGAACCCAGGGCACAAAAACCTGAGGAGAAGGGTGTATTCCAGTCTCTCAGTGATTTGGGCATGGTGATTGTGTAGGGGAAGGGCCCTGACAACACTCTGGACCCCAGGGCTGGTTGTCGACTCCGGGGGCCCACCCAGAAGAACTTCACTCTTCAGTCTTTTTCTGGGTCTCTGGTCTTTGCCACCTGTGTATGTGTTGGGAGAAGCTCATTACTTTTCATATTAGCATAAGGAAAGCTAATTAGAATGGTGAATCTACTGCAAAATAAATGGTGTGATGTGTTTATAAAGGAATGAATTATCTTTTGTTTGGAATTGTTCTGCCTGCTCTCCTTCCATTAGCAAAGCTTATGGTGAGCCAAGTGTGGACTAAATTTGTTGTTCCATAATGGAATAGTATGTGGGAAGGGCCAGAAGAGTGCAATAGACAATAGGCACAAATAAGGTTCAAGGAGGAAGAGGTCGTTTTAGGCAGATGTGTCCAGAAAAGATTTCAGAGTTGAGTATTGAACTAGCTTTGAGCCTGGGGTGATATTCTCTGATGTACTTTGTCAGGGAATCCTATTTCATTGTATAATTTACCATAATTTAGTCAAGCACTTCTCTATTGTTGAACATTTAAGTTATTTCCAGTTTTTGGTAAATAACACTATAATGAACATCCTTTTTTTTAAAAAAAATTAATGTTTATTTATTTTTGAGAGAGAGAGACAGACAGAGCATGAGTCGGGGAGGGGCA
This sequence comes from Panthera uncia, assembly GCF_023721935.1. Taxonomy (NCBI): domain Eukaryota; kingdom Metazoa; phylum Chordata; class Mammalia; order Carnivora; family Felidae; genus Panthera; species Panthera uncia. The sequence continues at coordinate 34,978,942 of NW_026057582.1, read as the reverse complement.
GAGAGAGGGGGAGACACAGAATCTGAAGCAGGTTCCAGGCTCTGAGCTGTCAGCACAGAGCCTGACGCAGGGCTCGAACTCACGAACCGTGAGATCATGACCTGAGCTGGAGTCAGACACTTAACTGACCGTGCCACCCAAACACCCTAATGAACATCCTTATACATACATTTTATGAATTTAACTTTTTTAAAGGATGTTTATCTTGAAAGGGAGTTGATGAGTCAAGGGTATGCACAAATGTTTTAAATCATCATTTCCTTTTCTGATTACTGAATTAATATACACTATTAAATATTCAAACACAACAGGGTATGGTTTTGAAAAATGAAAGTGTCCTGTAATCCCATGTCCCAGAAATATTTTCTGATAACAGTTGGTATATATTTTCCTAACTTTTTTCAATGAGACACCGACATGTTTTAACAGACACATCTCCAAAGACTGACTTTCCATCACACTTAGAATTGACTCCAGAGCCTGGGCCTGGGTCCAGGTTGGCTGTGTGGCCCCATGTCCTATTACTCTCCTCCCCTTACTTGTCCCAGCTGCACAAGTCTCCTGGCTATTTCTAGGGCCACCTAAATTTGCTACTATGACAGGCCTCATGGTGGCTGAGCTTCTGATTGGAATGTCCTTTCCTCAAATATTCACAAGATTCCTGCCCTCACTCTTTTCAGGATTCTGCTCAACTGTCACTATTTCAGAAGGGCCTTCCCTGACCACCCACCTAAAATAGCACATCTCATAACACTATTTGTTTTCTTTCTTCTCCTTCTCCTTTTTCTCCTCCTTCTTCTCCTTCTCTGTCTCCTTCTCTGTCTCCTTCTCTATCTCCTCCTCCTCCTCCTCCTCCTCCTCCTCCTCCTTCTTCTTCTTCTTCTTCTTCTTTTTTTAGTAGGATCCATGCCCAACATGGGACTTGAACTTATGATCCTGAGATCAAGAGTCACATATCCTACTGAATGAGCCAGACAGGTGCCCCAAATGCTATTTCTTCATAGCACTTATCATCACCTGACATTTCATATATGTATAATTGGTTTATTGTCTGTCTTGAAAGCTCTCTAAATGCAAAGACATTGTCTTAGTCTTTGTACACCCCTAGCACCTGGAATAGACACTGGCACGTAGTAGATGCTCGATCTATGCATGTTGAATAATTGAATAAGATGAAATGAAACTATATCATTCTGAAACCTGCTTTTTTACTTAACAGTATATCAAGGACATCTTTTCATGTCAGTATATAAATCTTTTTAGTCTTTCTAAGGCTCTACAGTAGGATTGGAATTTATTTGCCCAATTCTCTCTTGATGGGTATTTGTGTTGCTTCCAATTTTTCAATATTATAGACAGTGTTACATTACACATCCTTGAATATATATCCTTCATGCTTTTAATGTTTTATATCCTTTATCTGAGGTGATGAAAAAACCCTACAGGCATGAATGTCTAGCATAATGTTGGAAATGCAGACTTGGTGCTCAGAGATATCCAGCATGTGGGTAGATTTGAGACTTCTTCACGCAGACCTGATCATTGAAGTCATAGGAATCAGCGAGAAAGAAGAAAATTGAGCAAAGATTCATGTTTAAGACATGAATCTTAAACAATGTCTGTATTTAGAAGGCAGAAGGAGAAGGGCAAGAAATTATTCATTCATTTGACAAATATGTGTTGACTGGTACTTTCTAAAAGTCGGGAATACAACACGACATGTGTGACATAGACCTTGTCGCTACCTTCCTGTTGCTTAGAGTCCAATAGGGGAGGGGAAAGGGCACAGAGAACAACAAAAGAAATAAAAAAATCATCCTATGATGGATAGGACAGGATGGCACTGAAATACAGACTAGAGATTTTAAGGAAAGTGTTCTGGAAGTAACATTTAAACTGAGACTGGAGTAGGTAGCAGTTAGCTAGGTGAAGGGGTGGGCTTCTGAGTGGGGAAGTGTTTCAGGCTAGCAGTGGAGCACTTCTGAAGTCTAGGAGGTGTGAGGGACCATGGCATACCCAGGCCCTGGGAGAGAAAGTCTGTGTGGCAGGAGAGTTGAGATGGAGGAGGGTAGTAGGAAAAGATGGGATAGAGAGGTAGGCAGGAGCTCTCTGGGCCATGTTAAAGGGGTCGGCTTCTATTTTAAAGGCAACGAGGAATTTTAAGCAGGGAGGTCTTGTGATCAGAGTTACACTAGAAAATGACTCTGGCCATAGTGCAGACAATGGATCAAAGACGGGGTGGGGTGAGGAGATGATCAAGACTGGAGGGACCTGTTGGCAATCAAAGGGGCGGGGATGTTGGCCTAAACTAGAGCAAAGGTGTTGGGCATGAAGATCAGTGAATGGATTCCAGAGGCACCTCAGATGATTAGAAGGTATAATTGATAGGACTTGCTTATAAATTATATTAGGAGGAGAAGGAAAGTGAAGAATCAACAATAGTGAACAAAGATGATGAGCACTTTGTGGCTTGTATGACTGAGATAGGAAGAGGAGCTGGTCTGGAGGTGGGCTGAGGATAGAAATTTTAGCTTTGGAAATACTGAATGTGAGATGTATGTGGAATAGCCAAGCAGACCAAGTAGACAAAAGAGAGATATCTGGGCTAGAGGCCAATTTATATGTCATCAGTATCCAGATGGAATTGATACCACTGGCAACTGTCAAGTCCATGAGAGCAGGCACTCGTGTATCTTTAGGGCTTAGATCAGTGCCTGACTTACAGTGGGTGCTCAATAAATACTTGTGGGGGTGCCTAGGTGGCTCAGTTGGTTGAGTGTCTGAGTCTTGGTTTTGCCTCAGGTCATGATCCCAGGGTCATGGGATGAGCTGAGTGTGGAGCCTGCTTAAGATTCTCTCTCTCCCCCTCTTGTCCCTTCTTTCTTGTGTGCACACCCTCTCTCTGTCTCTCAGATAAATAAAATGAAAAATAATTTTTAAATAAATAGTCGTGGAGTGAAGGAATAGGTGAGATCACTCAGGGAAACTGAGAAAAGAAGGAAGCCCAGGACAGAATCCAAAGGAGAGACTTGTCCATGGTGCAGAGAGGAAGCTGTCATGGGAGGGGGGATGCAGGAGGAGGAGGAAGTGGTGAACAATGTCAACGCTATCAAGAATAAGTCAAGGGGCCACAAAGGTCCAAGGGATTTTCACAACAAGGAGATCATTGGCAACCTTGGTGAGGTTTTTCTACTGACACACTGGAAACAAAGGTCTCATTTTAGAGGACTGAAGAGTGACCAAAAAGGATGTAAGAGAAGACAGTGGGTGCACACAACTCTTTTAGAAAGTTTCGCTGTAAACTAGGTATAAGAGGAAGTGAAAATAAGGCTATTTTTAAAAAAAGAGATGGAGACAGTGTTTTCGTGATGTTGAGAAAGAACAGCAGAGCAGAGGTTTAAGATTCAAGAACAAGTGAAGCTAATTGTTAGAGAGAGGTCCCTGAGAAGGTGGGAAAAGATGGGATTTCCTTCAAGTTGGAGCAACTGCTGTGGATCAAGGAAGAGACAAATGTTCCATTTTGACCAGGAAATTGATGGTTTTTCAGATCTGCAGGTGGGAAGTTGGGGGTATTTGTCTGATGGCTTCCAGTCTCTCTTGAAGCCACCAAACAATGGCAGGAATGGCTATAAAGGAAGGAGAAGCAGTCATAGGCAGAGAGAGGGCCACCAAGGAGACAGAGCAAGTCACCGGAGCACAGCACCACAGACAGGAGAACCTGAAGACGGATGAATCATTGGGTCTGGTAGATTGGAATTCATAATTGAGAACTTCTGGAAACTGATAGAAGGTGGACCCTCTACTACAAGGTTTAAAGAAATAAGCAGACATGTGGGAAGGGAAGGCAGCAGTTATATGTGACCAGAGAGAATCTGGAAGGGGAAGACAGGGGTGGAAGGGTACTAAAGGTCATTTGAATTTAATTCAAGATTGTAAAAAAATTTTATTTATTTATTTTTGAATAAATAATTCAAATTCAAAATTTGAGAGAGAGCATGAGCGGAGGAGAGGTGGAGGAGAGGCAGAGAGAGAGAATACCAAGCAGGTTCAGCACGGAGCCCAGTGTGGGGCTCGAACTCATGAGCCATGAGATGATGACCTGAGATGAAATCAAGAGTCGGGTGCTTAACTGACTGAGCCACCCAGGCACCCCTGAATTTAATTCAAGATTAAAAAGAACACACACACACACACACACACACACACACACACACACAGGAAAGTGTGAAGACAGGGCAGGAGCCACTGGTGAAGGAGGGCTTGAAATGTTGGAGAAAGAACAAAAGGACAGATAAGCCAGACTGAGATGAAATCAAAAGTTTGGCAGAGGAGTTAGCCCTCAAAATGTGGAGAAATCCTTCCTTTTGTGACGGGAAAGAAGCTGGAGAGGATTGGTACACAAGCAGAGAAACAAACTGAAGTGAAGCATGTTTTTATAATTTACAATAAGAAATATGTATTTGGAATTCATCCTGGTTCCTGGCATAGAGCTCTTAAAACCCCTGTAATTTCCTAAGTGATAAGAAAACTGGGAGCATTGTCTGTTCTGATGAGGCAATTCTGGGTGGTCTCCCGGGTGGGGGCTGGTCACCAGAAAGACCAAGCCCTGATTAGAAGTTTGGATTTTTAGCCCTATCCCTTGTCCTCCAGAGAGGGGAGACAGGCTAGAAACAGTTAATGATTGAGCATACCTATGTGAGGAAGCCTCCATAAAATCCCAATAGTATGGAGTTTGAAGGGCTTCTAAGCTGGCCAACATGTCCATGCTAGGAGGGTGACACATCCCAACTCCATAGAGACAGAATCTCCTGCCCTCAGGACCCTCTCACATCTTGTGCCAAGTATCTCTTCATCTGGATGTTCATCTGTCTCCTTTAATAAACTGGTAAATGTAAGTAAGTGTTTCCCTGAGTTCTAGCAAATTAATCGAACCTGAAGAAGGGGTCTTTGGAAGCTCTGATTCATAGTGGTCACTAAGAAGCACAGGTTTTAACTGGCATCTGAAGGGGGGGGCAGTCTTGTGAGATTGAGCCCTTACCTGATGTTATCTCCAGGTAGGTAGTGTCAGAATTGAGTTAAATTGTAGGATACTCTGCTGGTATCCAAGACTTGCTTGTTATTGTGGGGGAAAAAAACCACACATTTGGTGACCAGAAGTGTCAGACATGAAGTGTTCTGTGTAAAGTAGACTCACAGGGAAGAAAGACATAGTAGAAGAATTGGGTTTTTCCTTTTATGCCTACCTAGCTCAGTGAAATCCCAAAGTCCTAGTAGGGGTGTGTGTGTGTGTGTGTGTGTGTGTGTGTGTGTGTGTGTATGGAAACCAGTTCTAAAGTGTATAAGAAAGCCAAGCATCTAGAATAACCAAAACAATATTGGAAAAGAAGAACAAAATGAGGGAACTCAAGCTGTGTTCAAAACTTACTTACTTTAAAGCTACAGTAATTGAGGAGCTAGGGTATTGGGGTAAGGATAGGTATATACATCAAAACTAAAAGAAGGTCTAGAAAAAGACCTATATTTTTATGGCTAAGTAATTTTTGACAGTATGGCCAACTCACTTCTATGGGACGATAGGCTTTTCAACAGATGATGCTGTAACAGTTGGATTCCATACTAAAAACATGAACTTTGGGGCACTTGGGTGGCTCAGTTAGTTAAGCATCCAACTTTGACTCAGGTCATGATCTCACATCTTGTGGGTTCGAGCCCTGCATCGGGCTCTGTACTGTCTCCCTCTCCCTCTCCCTCACTGCCCCTCCCCAACTTGTGCTCTGTCTCTCTCTCAAAAATAAATAAACATTAAAAAATTTTTAAAAAAACCATGAACTTTGACCAGCACTTCACACCATACATAAACATTAATTTGAGAGAAATCATAGACCTAAATGTAAAAGATAAACCATAAAGCTTCTAGAAGGATAAATAGGAGAATATCTTCACAATCTCTGAGTAGTCAAAGGTGTTTTTGGACAGCTTACAGAAAACAATAGCTATAAAAGAAAAATATCAATCTATTAGATCATATCAAAATTAAAAATTTCTGCGCCCTTGAGAAAAATGACTAGGTAGACCACAGACTGGGAGAAAGTATTGCAAAACAAAGAATGTTATCAATAGAGTATAAAACATTTCTGAAACTTAATAAGAACAGTAACCCAATTAAAGAGAATGGGCAGATACTTCATATAAGAAGATATACAAATGGCTGGTAAGCACATCAAAAAGGGCTCACTGTCACTAGTCAGCAGGGAAATACAAATTAAAACAAATTAAACACACCCACTAGAATAGCTAAAAACAAGATACTGACAACACCAAATGTTGATGAGGATGTGGAGCAACTGGAACACTCATACACCATTTTGGAAAACAGTTTGGCAGTTAGTTTTTCATAGAGGAGCTCGTGCTCATACTCTGAACCAGCAATTAAATTTCTAGGCATTTACCCAAGAGAAATAAAAACATATGTCCACAAAAAGACTTATATAAGAATGTTCTGGGCTCTGCTGCCTAACTAGCTGAGTGACCTTAAGCCTGTACTTTACCACTCGGTACCTCTTTCCTCTAAAGTAAAATGGCATTAATATCAATGTGGTGAATAATCTGAAGGGGAAATCAAAATGCCGTATACACAGCCTCCTTCTGAGAAAAGTAGCACCACTAGTCTTTCCCCAATGTGGCTGCCATGCCTTGTGCAGCATACTTTGCTAGTGGCCCAACTTGACTCCCTTGGGAGTCAAGATAAGGTCTGGGACAAGATAAGGTCTGGGACACAAGCTGGACTCAACCACACAATGGAGGCCTTGGCTGGGCCAGAGCTGAAGTTGGATTTGTCAGGCAAAAGGAGTATGGGTCCCCCAGCTCCCCACTTCCTCTAAGAACCTGTTTCTACCAAAGAATTCTGAATTTCTACCAAAGCTTGAGCAGCATTCGCATTTGGGTTTCAGAATTAGATAAGTAAGTCTGAGAGCTTTCCATTCTGTAGGAGATGCTAGGGTCCCTGAGAAAGCATTTAACATAAATGAAGACAGACCCAAACCCAACCATGGGAAGGGGAGGTGTCTGTGTGACCTTGCAGTGAGCAAGCCTGTATTTGAGAGATGGAAAGTATCAGTGTTGTGATGGACTCTTCAGCTTCCCATCAAGCCAGCGACTCATTTCTCCTTGCCAGAGATTGGCTTAAGAATAGGCATGTACCCAATTCTGGCCAATGAGATATGAATGGAATTCTACAGGACATTTTCGGAAAGTTTCTGTGCTTCTAAGAAGCAGATACAGAAAGAGTGTCCTTTTCTTCCTCTAGATATTATTGTGTCTGGTGAAGACATCTTATTACTACAAAGGGGACCAGCTGGAGGACAAAGCCAACATCTTGAGGGCAGAAAATCAGAGAGATAAAGACAACCTGGGTCCCTAATACCTTGAGCTGCTCATTGTACTGCACCTGGAGCCCACAACTGCTGCAATTCCCTGTAGTGAAATAATGTATTTCCTTATATGTTTGAATCTGGGTTTTCTATTACTTGCGGCTAATGCATCCTAATCAACAGTCCAAGAACTGGACTGGAATTCTTACATTAGCTGAGGAGAGCTTAGAGCTAATAAGATTTGAGTATTAACAAGCTGTAACTGGTATCCTTACAGACTGGTGGCACCAGTACAGTGGGGTCATTCATGCTTCTATACGTGTCAGGTGCGACTCTTACTGTACAGCCCAGCTGAGCTAGGAATATTGTACTCCTCTGCTTTTTTCCCTTTAATCAAAGTAAATCTGACTCTGAACTCCCAATCCTATTCAGTGGGCAGATTATTAATCGGTCATTGTGGGAGCTCAACCCCTTGAAAAATTGTGCCTAATTGGGCAAAAGTGTAGAGGCATCTCACTCATCGGCCGATAGTCCACACTTTGGTGCCTCAGGTCTCATCCAATTTGGTGATTTTAGTGTTTCTGAGTCATACTTTAGGGCCCAGGGATCTTTGTTGAGGCTGGAAACCCAATGCCGAAGGCCTTGCATCCCCTGAGATCTGGCCCTTACCCAAGACTCTGATGGACTCTGTTCTCATAATCAGAGTTGTTTTCTAACTCTCTGGTCTTTGAGCACACTGCTTTCTCTTTCCTTGCCCTTCAAAGCCCTCCTTCGTCCACCCCCTTCTCCCTCAGGGTGTCTGCATCATCTCATAAATGAGCCAGGGCTTTTTAGCAAAGACAAGAAGATCTATTAGCTTTAAGCAGCTTCTGTTTTCAGTCCTGCAAGAATTCCTAAGGCAAGAAAAAACAAAAAGCCTGACTAGCAGTGCCTGCTTGTAAAGAGAAGGCAGTGGAAAAATACAGCAAATTTATTAATATGGCAATTATCTTGTCACAGGTACCTCAGAGGTGACAGGGGAGAACTCAGCCCAATAGAGGGCTGGCTCCATGCTGAGTGGCAGCCAGCCAACCAATGAGAGTGGGACAAAGAGAAAGAAGGTGGATCCTGAGCACCGATGGGGAAACTTTCCTGGTAACTTGCAAAACCTGCCTCACAGTCTGGAATTGAAACCCTGGCAACCAGTTGCCTCTTCCCAGTTGCCACTTTTCTACCTTGTCCCTGGGTGTTCTTGAAAATACATTTTCATTCCCAAAGCATTCTGTCTGCCTTGTGATCACACATGGAGCTACAATAAATGCTCACCTACGAGGGAGTGGGAAGGATCAAATGGGGATAATGTACATGAAAGGTCTTAGAATTGTTCAACAGGTATGGAGGCGCCGGCATCTCACCCAGGGCTGGAGCCACTCCTGGTCTTCCCCAGCCTCCTTTGTGAAGGTCACCTTTCTTATGGCCCTGGTGGTCCCCATCAGCAGGTATCCTCCACGGCCCTCCAGGTGGCTGTGAGACTCCTGGGCTTCTGGACTTGCCCCCAGGTAAACAAGGGCAGCAGAAGTACATGCTGGATTTAGACAGTATCTTCCCACCTAGCTGAAAGGACCTTTGAGACCATTAAGGGCAACTCCTTAATTTTACAGATAAGATTCCTGAGGTTAGAAGGCCAGGGGACTTGGCTAAAGTCAGGTGAAGACATAAAGGGACAACATTAGGGTGTGAGCTCTTTGTTCCCAGCCTTCCCTTGTCATCCTAATCTCCCAATACGGTTTTTGCCCCTTGATCCTGACTGTCCCCTCTGGTGCCTTTGAATGATTGACCAACACTATCTTGTGGCTGCCTTTGAGGGCAGCACACCTCCTTCAGAAGGCTCTCTCCAGGCTTTGGGGCTGCAAGATGATTAATCCAAGGAGAAGAAAGGCATGCAGAGCCCACGGGACTCAGATCTTGGGCTGGGTCCTTGCTCCTTCTCACTGTCATCCTCAGAGTATTTTTGGAAAGAAATGGGACTATGGATTACTCAGAAGATAGCTCTGGGCATTTCTCAGTTTACAGGTATCTTCTGGGCATACTCACTGGTGACTTTCAGACCAGAAGCATTTCAGCCTGAAGATGACCTTCAATCAAACCATGGAGCCAACAAGTCGGGGGTTTCTTGACCCCTATTGTCTTGATTGGTCTAACAAACACCTCAGGGAATTCTGATTCAGGTAACCTATAGAGTACACAATCTAAGAAACTCTTGTGTATTGGGCTGGTGAGCTTGGGCAAACCCCTTACCCACCATAAAATATGGATGAGAATATCCACTTCATAGCATGGTTGTGAGGATTACATAAGATGATGGAATGTAATGTCTTTAGTACAATATCATGCAATGGGAAACACTCAACACAAGTTCACTGTTATTGCTGCTATGATTATTTTAACTGGGTCACTGTTCAGCTAGGCTCCTTGGTATGGCTGCCTGCTTCAAATCTCTGCCTGGTCTGAGAGATCTGTTGGAGATCTCTTCTTCAACCATCTACTTCCCAATCCTATCAGATAGATTTCTCATCTCTTACTCCCCAGGATAGACTGAAATGCCAGGACTGTCTCTGCTCTCCCACCACCCCTCAGCCACACACACACATACACAACCTGTGCTTCAGCTCTGTGCATTGCCTCCTGTAAAAACTGGTTGTCAAGGTGTTGAGGGTGTTAATAGAAGTTGTCTTTGGGTGGGCGAGGTTGTAGGTGGGTTTTTAGAATTTCCTTTCTTTGCTTGTCTGTATTTTCTGATTTGTTTGCCATGGGCATGTGCAGCATTTGTACCAAGACAATATTATTTTTAATTTTTATAAAATCTGCTTGCTGTCTCTAGAAATTTTCCCTGAAGTGTTCTACTGCACTCTGAGCACTCCTTTGAACTCCCTGCCCCACTAGGCACTTCTTTGTGCTCTGTACTCCACTTGCACTCTCTTGTGAGTTGTTCTGTAGATGCTCTTAGAGGGGTTTTGCATCTGTGAATATGCAGTAGGCACCTTGAGGGTAGAGGCTGGATCATCTCTTCCATAGAAACAGCTGCCTTCGACTCTCCATTCTTCTCTCTGAACCACTGAGCCCGTGACTGAGAAGTCAAGGGTGCTTGGTTAGAGCAGGGCTTGATCTAGCCAGCTAAACTTCCCATTGTTCCCATTTTACAGTCCCTGACACTAAGGCTAACAGCAAAGTGCAGTTTCTGGGGAGCCATGATGCATATATAGGGCAGCTTTCAGCAGGAATTGGCTGTGTCATGGAGCTTGGGACCACGTCTTAGCTTGGGCATGAATTTAACCTAGATCTTGCAAAATCTCCACACAGCTACTTGTGTGACACAGAGAGATAACAGCCAGGGACAGGAGAGAGTGAGGGGCACACAGTATATGGAAGTGCTGGGAGCATCATATTAAGGGGAACGGTCTGGGAAATCTTCAGAAAGCATGTACGTCTCAGATAGACCTGAAGGGATTGCTGAGGACATGGAGGGGTAGGGTTGGAAGAAAGGCAGGTGTGGGGTACAACACTGAGGAGAGACGGCATTAGGTTAGGAGCTTGCTGGTGGGTTAAGTGGTTAAAAGCTCAAGCTCTGGAGTCAAAGGATGTGGATTTGAGTCATTAACAAACTATGCGATCTTGGGAAAGTTTCTTGCCTTCAACAGGTCTGGGTTTTCTTATCTGTGTAATACAGCTAAAGGCAGTTCCTTTCTATTAGAATTTTTATGAGGAATTAACAAAATAATGCTTATAAAATGCACTTTAAACACACAATAAATGCCAGCTAAGGTTGCTGCTAGTATTTATTATGTATATTTGGCATTTGTTTTCCAGAAGAATCTCATTGCACATTCATCCAGGCCTTTCTTTCCCATGCATTTGTTCACCTGCATTCATTCACTAGTACATATATGTAATAATTATACATAAGTGCACATATTATAGATTATATATAATCATAATATAATAATAGGTAACATTTAAATAGCATATTCTATGTCAAACATTGTTTTAAGTACTTAATATATGTGAAACTCATTTGATCTTCCCAATAATGCTTTGAAGTAGGTATTATTATCATCCACATTTTATCTAGGATGAAATTGAAATTCAGAGAAGTTAAGCAGTTTGCCCGAGGTCACATAATTCATAAGTGCAAAACTAGAATTTTGGTTCCAAGGAATTTGGTTCAGATTCCGGGTTCTTAACTCCTTGGCTGTTGAACATCCATGCTATTTTCAAAGACTCTGGGAAGAACTGAAGGACAAAGTATGAATTAAACACCAGTCTGCAGGGAGATAGTAACCAGGAGGAGGGACAAGATACTTAAAAAAGATCATACCCACCCAAGGGGGATCATGCTGCCTGGAAGTCTAGGTAGAACCCGCGTAGGCCTCTGGACGTGCCTGGATTGTCAGCTGTGACCAACTTGTGTATCAGATGACATCCCTATTGTAGACTCTCCAAGACCCCATTAACTTAGTGCATTGCTGATACCTCCTGGCCACAGTCGGTGCCACCTGTCCCATGAGGCTGGATGACATAATGTGATTGGTGGGTATACAAACCCACCCCACTACTGGTTGAAAAAATAACTCAAAGTACAAAGCCTCCTGAGTATGGGTTGGGTCATTGCCCCATTGGGTCATTGAATCATTCACTGGCTGGCTATCTATTTTTTAGTTCTGTGTGCTGTGCTGGATACTACCCTGAAAACACGTTTTTCTGCCCCTCTCCTGAGCACACTTCCTAAATCTCTAGGATTATTCCACTTAGCCCTTCCCAGCTTTAAACGGCTTATGCTTTGATATAAAGTTTTAGAATGTTGGCACTAAAAAGATTCTAGATAGTGGTATCCTGGAGCTGGCTCATAGTAACTTGTAAGAATTGATTGTTAAATTTTCCAGAATTTAACAAGCCAATTGCTAACACAGCCATTATCAAAAATTACATCATATAAACTTACAGGTGAATAAATTATATTAAAAGCAAAGGTAATGAATACTCAAAACTCATTGCTTCATAATTACTTCCCCACATGGTATGCTATGGCATGCTCAACTCTGCATTCAATGATGTGACATTGGTGGCTTGAGTGTAGCCATGGTGGTAGTATTTACACCACAGAAATCAGCAAACACTACAAATCAGCACTCCCCACTCCCCAGACTATAATTAAACATTTCCTTGCACACTGCCCCTAGAGATAATCACATCTGGCGAATTTCACTATGTTTCAGCCAAGGAGATCCCCTGAGAGTCTTTGGTTGCTGCCTGAATGAGGAAGCAGAGGAGGTGTTGGGCAAAGTGAGAACAGGTGGGGCTCTCCCCATGGCCCCAGCCCCGAACTAGGCCAACGGCACAGTTGTTTGTTTTTAATATAAACTTATATACAAAAGTTTGTCTGAGTAAAGTTCTTTCCACAATTAAAAGTAATGGAAAGTGACTAATTACAGTTCAGGAAATGGAACTTTTTATAGTTTGGATCCAGAGGAGGGAAGTGACTTGCTCTAGGTCCTGCAAAGCCTAGTCCACTGAGTTATGGGAGGGAGCCAACACGAGGGGCTCCTCATAGCCGGAGACAGCTCCCATAGACACTCATGGGAGCCATCTTCAGGGCTCCTCCCAGATGGGTGGTCCTCCCAAAACAATGTCCCAATCAAGGACACTGGGTTGTGGACTCCCAACCAAGCCTTGCGATTGCTTTTCTTGCAGAATGGAAATCCCTCTCCATACCTCTGAAGGACTGGCTGCGTTTCTGGATCCATATTCCCGGATTTGAGGCCAAGTTGAAAATCTTGCCCTCACAAACAGGTTTTTACATTTGCTCCCAACTTTCAGTTGGGGAAACCTGCTTGAAGCCTTAACAAACCAACCAACAAAACAAAACAGCTGTTTTATTTTTTATGACTCAAAGGCAGAAAGGGATGTCAAGTCTGGCTGGACAGCAAGTGGATGTGGTGGCAGTAGGGGTGTGGTTGATAGGGGAGAGTGGAAGGCAGGGGATGTGGGGAGAGAAGAGAAAAAGACACCTTTAAAAGAATAATTTTAGGGGTAAGAAAATTTAGCTATAGGTGTCAAGGAGAGTCCAATTTCCTGAGACTTCTAAAGTCTTGCTAATTGCTTCCTTCTTGCAAAACCTGGTCTCATGTGTTATCTGTCAGTTGTGCTTTCTTATGCAATCCACATTACACAGTGCCCAATGTGGACATGGGTGTGTTGTACAAACACATCTTTGTAGTAACACCACAACGAAGAATTCTGCAATAAGTGTATGAATTTTCTAGGGCTACCGTAATGAAATACCACAGACTGACTGCTTTAAACAACAGAAGTATATTTTCTCACAGTTCTGGAGGTTAGAAGTTCAAGATCAAGATGTGGACTGGTTTGGTTTTTCCTGAGACCTCTCTCCTTGTCTTTCAGGTGGGCACCTTCCTGCTGTCTTCACATGGTCTTCTTCTGTGAGTGGATATGTCTGATGTCTCTGTGTGTCCAAATTTCCTTTTCTAAGGACCCCAGATTAGATGAGAGCTCGTCCTAATGGCCTCATTTTACCTTAATCACCTTTTTAAAAACTTATCTCCAAATACTGTTACCTTTTGAGGTAACTCAGATGTCTGAGGGAATTCATACATTGAAGTGAGGACTCCGACTTATGAATTCGGGGGATACAATTCAGCACATAACAAGTATTTAGGACCCATTTATCCTATACTACATGAAAAGGATCCCAGTCACATCCTTGGATATTAATGGTGTCCCTCCATTGACATTGAAAGGTTTTATCATGTACACAGATTCACTGCCATGCATTGGACTGGGAGCTCATCAGGTGAAATGCTTAAAAAGAAAATCTCATGTTGGCTTAAAGAATTTTGAAAGTTCTATCTCTCCTCCAAATCACCGTTTTGTCTGTTATTACAGGAGTTTATTTTCATAGGTGGGAAGTCCTCAAAGGATTTTCAATATTATCAGAAGCTACTGATGACATGGAAACAGGTGTAATGGCTGAACGTGGCTGGAAGTAATAACCGTGGTCAAGGTGAACAGGGTAGGTGAAGGTCAAACTGTTCCATCTGAAGCATGTGTTGAGTACTTTGTCTTGTGCTCTATCACCCATTCCTTCATTCTTTCCTGAATCTATTAGTCTTTGCCAGGCATCTAGAATGGGCTGGGCAACTGCAGATACACAGGTGAGTGGTGTTATCAAGTCCCTGCTTTTGTGAGTTTACAGATTAGCTATGTTAACTATTAAAAAATGATTCAAACAAACACAGCCCTTACCTTTACAAACAGAAAGGATCTGGCAGGGATCAGGAAATCACTTCTGGAGCCAGACTACGCCTGCAAGATCTGTGTAGGCAAAAATGGGTGCCCACTCCTGATTCTCTGTACCCAGGAAACTGGTGATGGGGTACTGGTCCAGTACCTCCAACCACGTTTGCCAGGAAACAGCAGACAAAGTGGCCCATAGTCTCATCTCACATCTCAAGAGGGTGCTTCTGTTGTGCATTTTTCCATATGGGAGGAGCTCTGTTAGTGCAACACACCTGCCCTCCCTGCATCCCTTCACATTCTCCTTCCCAGGGGAGGTGGAATGACAGAGCCGATTGGCAAGTTGGAAGAAGAAACTTGACATGAATGCAAGAGTCCCCACCTCTTCTCTTTCTTTTGGGAGTAAGTCGCCCCCTGGGAATGTGTCTTCTGCTCGGCATTTCTAGGGACAAGGTTTCCCCTGCCAGGTAGGAATGTGGTTTCCCAGTGTGGCCTGAGCCTGGCTTGGTAAATTGGTCTGATGTTGGAGTTCAGTGTTAGGAAGCTTACTTGCCTATAGTAACACTTGCTAATACAGATTTATAGGAAATAAAGGTAATGGTTTGAATTTGATATGCCAACTTTTTCCTTTCTTTTTCTTGTTTCCCTGTTGATTGAGAATCCGGTGAGGAAACTAGATCTGGTGACATGGATGCAAACTCTCCTTGTGCTTCTGTCTGCCATGATGCCTGCTGTTGGGATGACTCAGTCACTCTTGAAACATTGCACACCCATTTCCCACGTGCTCCTTATAGCAACCTGTTGGCAAGGGCAGGACTGGATTTATCAGCTGAGGAGCTAAGACTGCAACTATTAGTGCTTCCAGCCTATTCCATATTGCGATACACACAGGAAGTTGAAAAAAAAGTATACACCTACATGCATATCAATCTATGCATCTGTACCCATATCCATGCCTCACCACGGAGAAGCGATGAGGCTGCTGGCACCAGAGGGGACAAGCTCAGAGATCTTGGCTGTCCAAGGCCTTACCTGCTTATTGAAAGCAGTGAGAAGAGCAATATATCAGCATACCTGTAAACCCATTCTTTGCCTACCAGTTGGAAAGTTCTAGCTAGAAGCATGCTAACTAGTTCAAGGCCACACAGTTAATATACAGAATTTGAAACCAGATCCTCTGAGTCTAACTCTAAAGAATCTCAAACACAGTCTGAAATGGGGGAGGCAGTTGTTACCATCATTCATGTTCCCTCTGGCTTGCTGGGTCAGGGAAGGTTCAAAGTGATGGCCTCTCATCTGGTCTGTGTCGACTGGACCAATCCCTATCCAGGGATGCAGTCTGCTTCCTGTCGGGTCTCCCCCTTTCTGAACTGGAGCAGATGTTTCTAGTTACCTTCTGGAGAAGGGAGTTCAGAGGAGTCTGTATTAAGGTCTCCTTGATCTGGTCTAGTGCTCTGCCACAGGGAGACAGTACCTACTGGATAGCTAAGGTGCTTCCCTATTTCTAAATACAGGCAAAGCCCTCATCTCCAATGTGATGAAAACAGTAGATGGAAAACAGTAGATTAATTTAGAATATTATTTAGGGGAGCCTGGGTGGCTCGGTCAATTGAACGTCCGACTTCCGCCCGGGTCGTGATCTCATGGTCCGTGGGTTCGAACCCCGCACCGGGATCTGTGCTGATAGCTCAGAGCCTGGAGCCTGCTTCTGGTCCTGTGTCTCCCTCTCTTTCTGCGCCGACCCCCCACCCCCACCCCGCCTCCACTCGTGTTCTGTCTCTGTCTCTGTCTCTCTCAAAAATGAATAAACCTTAAAAAACTTTTTTCAATAAAATATTATTTAAAGGGTAACCATGAGAAACATACCTTAAACTTCTTATTTTAATTTAAAACATATACAGGTATGTTCAGGCACCATTTTTTTTTTTTTAAGTAGGTTCAAGGCATTTTCTTGGTGCAGGCTTCTATTAATTGGAATTTGTTTTATCTTTCTTGTATTGACTATACTAACAATCCATTTATCCTATATATATTTACTGTGTTCATTCTATGCACCTGGCATATTCTAGGTGCTGGAGATATAGCAGTGACCAACACAAAGTCTCCACACTTGTGGAGTTTACATTCTATCGGAATCTTCGGTAAGTTCCAGTTCAGGTTTCTTTAAAGAAGAGGGAGAACTTAAAGACACAAGACAATCGGAGTACAGAATCATCCTAAGATGTTTATGATTTTTTCCCCAGTCTTTCTCAAATGTCTCCCATACCAGTTCAACAGGACTTTTTGTGTGACTTGTCCTTAAATGTTAATTTAAGGACAAAACATTAAATGTTTTCATAGGAACAAAAACTTTTTTTAATTAAAAATTTTTTAGAGAGAGAGAGAGAGTACACAAGCAGGGGAAAGGGGCAGAAGGAAAGAGAGAGAGAGAGAGAGAGAGAGTCCCCAGCAGGCTCTGTGCAGAACCCAACGTGGGGCTCGATCCCACAACCGCGGGATCATGACCTGAGCTGAAGTCAAGAGATGGATGCTCAACTGACTGAGCCACCCAGGCTCCCCAAGCCTCTTTCTTTGTACTCACATTTCATTGGTTTTCACAATAATTAAGTCACACAACCAGAATTGCAAGGACAATGGGCAGAACTGTGGGAACAAATGGCCCTGACCCATTGGAAGCACTCAGCTCAACCTGTGGGAACAGAAGCACTTGAGGGAACCTCTCCTAGTCGAGCATCCGGCATGCCGTGGGCACACTGGGTTTTCTAGAGGAAGCAGAGAGCCTCCATTAACCTGGTGACTTGGTCAGGAGGAGGTCAGTTTTAAAAGCTTCTGCCACACTGACTCCCTGGTCCTCTCCAGACCAAATATATACTGAGCTTTGAGACTGCAGTATTTTATTAAAGGGCTCAAGTACTTATTCCAAAGCTTTACAAGGATGGGGGAAACTAGGAGTTATGCTTAGGTGTTACTCTGTTTTTATAAAACTGCATATTTCTCTTATTGCTATGGCTTGGCAACTGTTCTCCTGGCCTGGATTTCACGGCAAAGAGACCTCCTATTTACTAGCTGAAAATGCCCCGTCCAGAACCATTCATGACAAACGGTGCAGGGCTCAAGTAGTCGATCTCTGATGACCACGTTTCTCCCCGATAGCAGAGGGTAAGTATTCAGTTCATCCTCTGTAGCAAACGCCTGCTCAATGGGAGAGCCCGTTGTCCTCTCGTTTGTAAAAGGAGAGAAGAGAGTATGTCCCTGTGTGTCCCGACAACAGCTCACCAGAAAGAGCCATGTGAGGAACAAACAGGCCATCATGATGAGAAGTCAAGGATAAAGGTTGTCCGGTGTCCCACAGTGCTCCTAAAATGACAGTGACGTGATAGAGATTGCTTAATAGATCTGCTTAATGTTACAAACACGGAACCTCAGACACTTGAAAAAATGACTTGCGGAAGACAGAGCTAGCCTGAGGCAAAGCGGGAGTAAGAAGTCTCTGGCAGTCAGTCATTGGTTCCCTCTACTATACCTGCTGTTCTCAAAGGAGGGTCCACAGACTCCTGGGGATCCCTGCAACACTTCTGAGGGGTTCATGAAGTCAAAATGATTCTCATGGGGGCACCTGGGAGGCCCAAAGCCTCTGTCTCCCTCTCTCTCTGCCCCTCCCCCTCTCGCACTTTCTCTCTCAGAAATAAACATTAAAAGAAAAGATTTTCAGGGCACCTGGGTGTCTCAGTCGGTTGGACATCCGACTTCGGCTCAGGTCACGATCTCGTGGTCCTTGAGTTCGAGCCCTGTGTTGGGCTCTGTGCTGACAGCTCAGAGCCTAGAGCCTGCTTTGGATTCTGTGTCTCCCTCTCTCTGCCCATCCCCTGCTCATGCTCCCTCTCTCTCTCTCTTTCTTTCTCTCTCTCAAAAAATGAATAAACATTTAAAAAATATTTTCATAATAATACTATGATTGTTTTGCCCTTTGCACTATGTTAACATTTACACTGAAGGTACAAAAGCAATGGTGGGTAAAACTCCTAGCTTCTGGGCGCGAATCGAGGCAGGCATCAGGGTGTACTAGTCATCCTTGCCACACACTTAAAAACAAATGCCAGTTTCATTTAAGGATGTCCTTGATGAAGCAGTAAAAATGATTACCTTATTTATTTATTTATTTTTAATGTTTTATTTATTTTTGAGAGAGCACAAGCAGAGGAGGGGCAGAGGATCCAAAAGCGGGCTCTGCTGAGCCCAACGTGGGGCTTGAACCCATGAGCCGCGAGATCATGACCTGAGCCAAAGTCGGACGTGTAACTGACTGAGCCCCCAGGTGCCCCTGATTAGTCTTTTTAAGTACCAACACTTTTCAAAATATTCTATGTAACAAAATGGGGAGTATGCATAAATACTTTTATCGCATTTCGGGGTATGATGGTTACCCCTAGGAAGTGTACTGAGGTGATAAATCTGTGTGTTGAACTAGCCATTTTTTTTTTTCCATGGAGCATCTTTTCTTTCCCTTTCTCTCTCTCTCTCTTTCTTTCTTTCTTTGCTTGAAAGACTAAATGACAAAGAGTGCTTTTTCAGACCGGGTATTTGGCAGATATTTTCTTTAAGTGAACAAAGGGAGTCTGTCACTTCGAGGAAAACAACTGATGGTATTTGTTGCCAATGATAAAATTTGAACTTCCAAGGGAAAACGAGAATTTTGGAAAACTCGTATCTATTACTGTGGAGCTTGACAGCTTCCTAATATTTGGACTTTTCTAATGAGATCGATGGTGATATTAATGAATGTGATTTTTAAATACTGTCTAATGAAATTATGAACATTTAGAATATTTGTATAATTCAATAAACCAGCATTTTCCAATGCACGGTATTACAAATCATACATGGATAAAAGATCCAATCAAAGTTCATAATAAAGCAATGGATTTTAATGTAACAGTATACAAAAATATATGCTTTCAGATTTCACACTGCAACTACCCTTTAACTTGCTACATTTTGGTGCAGCATCAGAAAGAATATCTAAAAATATTCAAAATACTATTAAATACTCTGTTTTTCCAGCTATTATCTGTGTAAAGTCAGACTTTCTTCATATACTTCAACCAAAACAACACATTGCAACCTATTGAGTACAAAAGTAGATATGGGAATCCATATTGCAAAAATTGCAAAAAAAGCTGCAAAAATGGAATGCACTATTACTCTTCCCACTAATTCTTTTTTATTTTGGAAGTTTTTTTAAATGAAAATATTTATTTATGGGGCACCCGGGTGGCTCAGTCGGCTGAGCGTCCGACTGGCTCAGGTTGTAATCTTGCAGTTTGTGGGTTTGAGCCCCGCATCGAGCTCTATGCTGACAGCTCGGGGCCTGGAGCCTGCTTCAGATTCTGTGTCCCCCTCTTTCTCTGCCCCTCCCCTGTTTGCACTCTGTCTCTCTCTCAAAAATAAATAAAAAACATTTTTAAAAAAAGGAAAATATTTATGTTATTTCTATTATGGTAAAATGTCATTTATGTTAACATGTAATGGATTTATTTTTGTTAGTTTTAATTAATGAATAAACATTTCAATAAAACTTTTCTCCTGATCAACATAATCTACATAAGTTTTAAGAGTGTAAAATGGTCCTAAGACTAAAAAGTTTGAGAACTGCTACATCATACCAGGCAGCCTTCTAGAAAGTAGACTGGAGATGTACTTCTTTTCTCCTTTACACAAATAAGCCCGTGCTATTATTGTTTTATTTTATTTTAAAGTTTATTTATTTTCAGAGAGAGAGAGAGAGAGAGGGAGAGGGAGAGGGAGAGAGAGAATCCCAAGCAGGCTCCTTGCTGTCAGCGCAGAACCAGATGAGATCTCACAAACCATGAGATCATGACCTGAGCCGAAACCAAGAGTCAGACGCTTAACTGACTGAACTACCCAGGCGCCTCTAAAACTACTGTTGTTTTTTTTTTAAATCCAACCAGTCCTCTTCCTTGAGAACTGTTAAGAAGTAAAGAAAACTGCAAAAAGAACTACAGATTCCTGAAATCAAAGGAACAAAAACAATGGGAGAAGGCAACAGAAGCAAATAAATGAGTTTCTCCAGAGCTGTGCAAGGTTGACCAGGACTCCCCTCCCTGCAGCCTGGTGGGAGTTGCTATTTCTTTTTGCATCATGGGCCTGGCCTCATGCCCACTCCCTAAGCCTCAACCCTGTCCCAGAATGCTGTTCTCTGGGGCCTCGAAACATACATGGATGTGTTAAAGCCTTGGGCGGCTTGGCACTCCACAGCCCTCGCTCCCAGTACCGTCTCTGGGTTACAATGCAGGGAAAGGCACTATCAGATTGTGCCTCCACCAGCCCCTGTTGTGAGGTTTAGGCCCAAGATGAGAAGGGAAGGCCCCTGTTTCTGGACTGAAAAGGAAATGTAAATCTCTCACAGGCCACGTGCCAGAAGCTGCCGGGAGACCATTTCCCTGTTAGTAAACAGGGCCTCCTGGGCCATCTTTCTCTTCTTTAATAACCTGTGGGGCACCTATTGATTGCACATGCTGGTCCCTCATAAATTATAACAGGGATGCCTCCTAGTTGCTCTGGAGCTGCGTGGATGGGAAAATTGGCTCACTAATACCTCATGCTCATGGAGCACGGTGTATTGCGCCACATAAACATGAAGAATATGTATCATCAGGCACCGAGAACGCACAGGAAACAACTCTAGCGGCTGCAGAGGCTTCTGGGCATGCTGCAGACTTTAATTAGCCAGTTTCTTCCACTGGTACTGGAGAGTGGCAGAAATGCTGATTACATGCCTCCTCCTGCAGAATGCTCTGCTTTCGGTTGTGGGGGGGGGGGTCAAGCTCTGGTGGGTGGGTGATGGGTCTGCTCTCATCCCTGCCCCCTCACCAGGATGGGAGCTGGCACATAGGAGGGAATATTCATCTTTTGTGCTCGAGCGCCTAGTTAGGAATCAAGACACATCTACACTCACTGCCACCTACAGCTGTATGATCTTGGGTAAATCCCTTAATCCCTCTGAATCTGCATCCCATCTGGGAAGTGGAGAAAGTAATATACCTAGTTGGTTGTGAGGTTTGAGGGAAATAAGGCTGACCTGGTGCCCTGTATGTTCTCAGTAAATACTTGGTGAAACTGAATTCGAATCAGCTAAAGGTCACGGTGGCAGGTATAGGTCTGAAACGATTTCCTTCTCCCGCCTCCAGAATCTGGCATCCACCACTACCTGTAGCCAACACCTGGCTCTTTAAGTAAGAAGCGAGGCCACGGAACTCAACAGCTTGACTGGAAATGGTTCTCACATCCCTCTGTCTTCCTGTGCCCCTCCTGACTTGGCCTCTGAATTTAAAATTCACTTCACAGGGCACCTTTCGAAAGTGGACAGTAAACAGAAAAACATGCCAGCATGGCTTACCATTCTACGAAGAAAGCTTGGCATCTACACTCTCACACTTAACAGCAACTTCAGTGTCTCTAACTTGAAGCAGGCCCTGGGCAATTGGGTCCACTTGTGCTTTTCCAAAGTGAGTAACCTTGTCCCTGCAGCTCCACTTTTGCCATTGCATGAAAATGGACTGGAAGGACAGTGTGTGTGTACCCATGTTTTCCTGCCACTTCCCTTGGTCCTAGAAATGATCTCTGCTGCTCTGGAATACTGTGTAGGGGGTTGAATGGCGGTCCCCAAGAAGATAATCCACATCCAGAACCCGTGCATGTGACCTTCCTTGGAAAAAGGGTTCGTACAGATGCAATTAAATGAAGGATCTTGAGATGAGATCATCCTGGATTCCCGGGTGGACCCTGACCCAATGCAAAGTGTCCCTATACAGTCAGGAGGAGAAAACACAGACACAGAGAAGTCCATATGGAGATGCAAGCAGAGAGCTGCAGCCACAGGCCAAGGAGTCGCTGGGCCACCAGAAGCTGAAAGAGGCAAGCCAGGATTATTCTCTAGAGCCTTGGGAGGGAGTGTGGCCTGGCCAACAGTGTCTTCAGACCTTTGGCCTCCAGAACTATGAGAGACTACATTTCTCTTGTGTTAAGCCACTTAGTTTGTGGCAATTTGTGACAGCAGCTGTAGGAAACCGCTGCGGACGTGCTCCCAAGGATGGACCCCGGCTCGGGTACTTCTGTCACAGGAGATGCTCCTTCTCTCTCTGGGACGATTTGCCAGAGCACCAGTCTCAGTGGCCAGGTGGGCAACCAGTTCTTGGGAAGTGCACTCAGATGGAGCTGTGGCTGAGGATCCACACTGGAGAAAGCATGCTGGGATGCTTCCAGCATCTCTTGGCGGCCAAGGCATTGCAGAAATGGCCTAACTTTGGAACTAGACAGACTTTGGTTTAAAACTCAACTCCACTGTGAGCTTTGTGACTCCAGATGAACTACTTGCCCTCTCTGTGTTCCAACTTCCTCATCTATAAAATGAGGATAATAGCTCCTACCTTATAGGCAGGAGCAGATGCGGGATGAAGCCTGCGTATTTTTAGAGACACGTTTAAAGAAGAAGAAAGCTTCAAATC
The DNA here is from genome assembly GCF_023721935.1 of Panthera uncia. Taxonomy (NCBI): domain Eukaryota; kingdom Metazoa; phylum Chordata; class Mammalia; order Carnivora; family Felidae; genus Panthera; species Panthera uncia. The sequence continues at coordinate 34,955,757 of NW_026057582.1, read as the reverse complement.
CAAAATTAGGAGTGGGGCCTTGTGCTAGGGAGGGGCTCCAAGGCTTACACTAACCCGCCTCAGCTTCCAGGGTGTTCCGAGGGTTACAGATAAAAGCATGAAGCCCTAGGCAGCCCTGGCTCCTAGCGAGTGCTTTGCAAGAGGTAAAGCTATCTGGATGAAGAATCCAACACTGAAGTGTCTACTGAAAGGCACACAGATATTTTTGTAACACACAGAAAAATGTATGATAGAATACATTCCATGGCGGGTTGCTAGTTGATGGCTTGACGTCCGTTTTTCCTTTCTTTTCTGTAACAGAAAACTGACATTTTGGGGCATGCCCATGTGCTCAGCTAACACCTAGCTTTCCAAGCATCTCTTGCAAAGAGGTGTGGCCAGGAGACAAAGCTCTGGCCCAAGAAGTATAAGCAAATAGAGGTAAGACACTTCCATACAATCTTCTTAAGGGAGCGTGTTCGCAACTGAATTGTGCCTCCCTCAACCACCATTCATACGTTGAAATCTTAATCCTTAGTATCTAAGACGATGACCTTATTTGGAAATAGGGTAATTGCAGGTATAATTAGTTAAGATGAGGTCATTAGGGTGGGCCATAGTACAACATGAATGGTGTCCTTATAAAAAGGGGATATTTGAACCGAGAACCACACGAGGCAGAGAATGCAGTGATGCTTGTGCAAAACTAAGGAACATCAAGAATTGTGAGCAGATTCCCTGTAGAAAGGGGAGAGGCATGGAATAGATTTGGCCTTATAGTCCTCAGAAAGAATCAGCCCTGCTGACAACTTAATTGCAGACATTTGGCTTGCAGAACCATGAGACAATAAGTACATTTCTGTTGTATAAGCCACTCAGTTTGCAGTAGGTTGTTACAGCAGCCCCAGCAAACTAACACAGACAGATATGTCCTCCTTCACCAAGCTTCCATATTGCTGCATGGAAGGCAGATAAGAGGGCTGGTCCTCCATTAGCCATCTTGGTCCATGAGGATGAGGGAGAGCAGAGAGCTAAATGCAGTCTGGGACCCTAAAACTTCAAGAAACTTTCAGACTAGCCCTGTTCTGCCTACCTTTGGGCTTTTTTTCCTGAAAAATAAGTAATCTTGAAGGTTTTGTTGTTGTTATGGTTTGTTTTCTGAAACGTAGCTGAACATAATCCTAACTGATACATAGTTTTGATAAATTAGTGATTCTCTGGGAGAGGATGAAGATTGGAATATCTGGTAGGGGAATTTTAGCTTTACCTGTAATGTTTCAATTTTGATAGCAGAATGTATTCATGTATTATTTTCTAATTAAACATTTTATAATAAATAAGTTACAAAGAAAAAAAAGAGGGATGACAACATACAGATTAAGAGAGGCCTGGGGCGCCTGGGTGGCTCAGTCAGTTAAGCAGCCGACTTCGGCTCAGGTCATGATCTTGCGGTCCGTGAGTTCGAGCCCCGCGTCGGGCTCTGTGCTGACAGCTCAGAGCCTGGAGCCTGTTTCAGATTCTGTATCTCCCTCTCTCTGACCCTCCCCCGTTCATGCTTTGTCTCTCTCTGTCTCAAAAATAAATAAACGTTAAAAAAAAAAAAAAAAAAGAGAGGCCTAAGAAATGTATCAACCAATCGCAGTGCACGAACCTGATTTGGATCTTGACTTAAAACAAAAAATTTTTTTAAACCTATGAGCTAATCAGGGAAAATTTAATATTAATTGGATAGTTGCCATTATGGACTTAATATTAATTTTTATGCATGCTAATAATACCATGGTCGTATATTTAAGGTGCTCTTATCTTTTAGGCTCTAAAACATTGTTTTGCACCCTCAAGACTATTTTTATTTTGGGCCAAAGAATTTTTTTTTGAGTACAGTTGACACACAATGTTACATTAGTTTCAGGTGTACAACATAGTGATTTGACAATTTATATATTATGCTGTGTTCACCACAAGTGTAAGTACCATCCGTCATCATACAATGCTTTCATAGTATCATTGATTATATTCCCTATGCTGTGCTTTTTATTCCATATGAATGACTTATTCATTCCATAACTGGAAGCCTGTCTATCTCCCTCTCCCCTTCACCCATTTTGTCCTTTCCCCAGCCCCCTAGCCACCATCAATTTGTTCTCAGCATTTATAGGTCTCATTCTGCTTTTGTTTGTTCATGTTGTTGTTGGTGGTTAGGTTGCACTTATGAGTGAAATCATACGGTATTTGTCTTTCTCAGTCTGACTTATTTCACTTAGCATACTATCCTCTAGGTCCATCCGTGTCTCAAATAACCCTTGGTTGTGGGGAGCTCTCCCATACACCGTGGGATGTTTAACAACATCCCTGGATTGTACTCACGAGATACTAGCAGCACACCCCTCCCCCAAATTATGACAATCAGTAGTATCTCCGGACATAGTCAAATGTCCCCTGGCAGTGGGGGGTTGTGGGGGCACACTTGGTCTGGGTTAAGAACTACTGCTCTAAAATTTAGGGAAATTTTCGAGAGGCTTACTAGAATATTTCTGGGTGAAATGATTTGATGTTTGGGTTTTGCTTCGAAATAATCTATGTGATGGGAGTGGGTAAACTGTTTCATAATGAAAAGTCTAAAATACAGCTAAAAAATTTGAGTCTACTTGTACTTGTCTGTCAATATGGTGGACTCATTGTGAAATCTCTTGTCACTACAAAATCTGAATATACTGGATTAAAAAAAAAGCAAATATTTACCTTCCTTGGTTCAAGATCTTGTCTCATGTCTCCTACATGACTCTTAACACCCAAGGCCCCGGGCCTTTCTGACTGTGAGCAGGGCAGGCCCTCTCTCCCACATGACTAACTCAGCTCTACTGGGGACATTCCTCAGCCAGGGGCTCCACTTGGGCCTATTTAAATTGCCTGGTGACCTCACACCTGATGCTGCCTGGCACCAGTGCTCTATGGGCCTCCTCCCCAAGTCCCAAATCTCCAGGCGGGAGGGAGTGTGTTTACAGCCAGATTCGTTAGGGCCCTGTCTTGCTCATCCTGCAGAGTCTAGCCCATCGGCTTTCGCTGTTTGCAGACACCTTTCGCCCTGGCCAAGCCCCAGCCCAGCCCACTCTCTTTAAACACGCACCACACCTGTGCCCATCTCCTCAGCCAGCTGTTTCACTTGACCACCTGCTGCCTCACTTGGTCACCTGCTCAGGGTACTCCAGGCCCCCGTGGGGCTCACTCTTCCCTGGGGGTTTCTCCTGAGACGGACTCCGGGGTCCCCCTGATCCTCCCAAGGCTCTGGGCCTCACGCGGTTTGGTCGGGCCTCCCTAGTGGCTGGGTTACCTTATCACCCGAGTCCGCCTGGGGTCAGTCAGGGTGGACGGTGGAGGAGGGGCCTCTGAGCTGCAGGCAACTGCTGTCGAGAGTTCTGGGCCGAGAGGGCTCGGCAGGCTGCACGTGGTCTCCAGACACGAGGGTGAGGGGCAGCCTGTCGGGTTCGGCCGAATCCCCCGCCCCCGAGCCCATGGCGGCGGGAGGCGGTGGAAGCAGCCGGGCCCAGGGAGCACCGCCCGCAGGCCCCTGTCGCAGGCGCAGAGCCGGGGGAGCAGGGAGGGCCTGGCTATTTTTACACGGACCCCGTTTCACGGCAGCGGCCGTTTTTGGGGTGGGCGGCAGCTCTCTGCTGGAAGCATCTTCGAGGTGAGAGGGCGGCAGGAGGCCTGAGCAACCACCACTTCCTCTACGTTTCTGAGTGTGGACCACCCGTTCTGGTTCTCCTCCAGGACAGGGGAAGGCTGGCCGCCTTCTTGCCTGGGAGGCAGGCACTGCGCCGGTGCGTTTCCAGGGGAGCTGTGGACAGACTCAGGTGAGGCGCCCTTTCCCTCCCCTTCGTAGAAACGGAAGGACGTGTGGGTTCACGACAGCACTCAGGAGTCGGAGAGCCCTGGGTTCAAATCCTACACGCTCCACTCCCTAGCTGGCAAGGTGGTCAACATCTTTGTGCCTCACCTTTCCCATGGGAGAGGTGCACGTGTGAAATGAGAAAATGCGGCCTACTTCAGAAAGCTATTGTGTGAGCAGTAAATGAGATTATATATGTATTTATAAACATAAACACATATTATCTACACATATAATGCAGGACAGGAACTAGTAATATTGACCTCTCTCAGTTGTTCTCACACTACTCTTATTAATGACCCTCCTTTTATGCCAGCGAGGTGGGGGGTTGTCCTCAGTCTACACAAATGGCTTTTCCTTTCCTGCCAACATCTCATAGATACCTCTCATATCAAGGGTACCAATGATAATTTAGGGGTCAGTAATCCTGCCTGTGCCTTTGGCTGTAGCTGTCTATAACCATCGACTTCAGTTTATCGAAAGCTTGGTCATGGAAACAAAGACCCTTTTCCTCCTCTCGCCCTGTTGTCAAGCAAGTGATGTAGACCTAGAGAAGGAAGAGAGCAGGCTGGCAAGGGGCAGGGGCAGTGGGGAGCAATTTAAGATGATGGAGCAAGAGCAGCATTGAAATAATCAAATATTGGCACAGTAGGATTAAAACCTTTTGAGGGGGGAGACTTAGTGACTATGTAGACGTGTTTGGGGTTCAGGGATCACCAATAAGGTGCTGTTAGGCTTTGGTTGCCGACACCTGTGGTTTTCGCCTACCTCCCCCCTCCCCTCCCCCACCCTAAGTACCAAATGGTTTTTGGAAACCACCCACCTTTTATTCTCTTTCCATGTAGTTCAGGCGGAAACCTCCCCACCTCCAGATCCAGGGCGGGTTTGTGACCCAGGCTTGGCTAACTATAGTCATAGTGATTTGTTGAGGACTAAGTCTTTTGTCCAGGGAGGGTCAGTGAGAGTCAACACTGAGACTTTTGCTGAAAGAGATACCCTTTTTTCAGTGGAGTTGCTAAGCTGGGAAGGTGTAAGTGAAAAAGCAGTGGTGGCCATCTTTGTCACTGCATGGGCAGTCTGCCCAAGAACAAAGACAGAGAGAAAAAGCAGATCTGAGAGGTGGAGACACATGCATTTCTTATTCCCCTTGCTGAGCAGGTGGAACTAGCCATTCCCGAAGATGCAGGGCTTTAAAATACATGAGCTAACATATTACATTTTTAAAGGCAGCGCTTACATTGGGTTTCTGTTAATGACAACCAGAGGGGTTCTGACTAATTCATCCTTCTATTTATTTTTTATTTCGATGGAAAATTTGCAATTTTTACACTGTAGCATAAAAACAGAACTCTGACATGTTTGACAACATATTTTTGACAGTTCTATCTATTTCTGACAAAGACGTGCTGGGAAGTTGTGGGAACACATCCCCTGTGTCTGCCCCCCTCCTTTTATTCAGAGCTACATAAATGTATGCTAATGATCTTATGATGACAATCAGAACTGTACTCGAAGAAGACTATAGCAGTCAGGAGTAGGATTAGAGTAGGGAGAGACAAGAGGCAGAAAGACTACTCAGGAGGCCGATTTAATGATTCAAATGAGAAGTAATGAGGATCTTCATGAGGTGGGAGCCCCAGAAATAGAAAGGAAAGACCCTGCAGAGGGTGGATTATCATGGTCTGGCAACAGATTAGAGGGTAAAGGAGTAAAAAGTAAAGTGTTTTCATCTACAAGGCTCTACAGGACCTGACTTGCCTTCCTGCATTGTTCCTCATTTCTCTCTTACTAACTCTTTCCTTTGCGAGTCTGCCCAGCGACTCTGGCCTTTGAATTCACGGTGCCCTCTGCTTGGCACACTTTTACTCCAGATAGTCCCTGGTTCCTGTCTCACTTCCTTCAAGCCTCCACTCAGATGACGTTGCATCAGAAAGGCTTCCCTGAAGTGCCCCCGAACCCGTGAAAGCCTGTGATTATGGCTTTCATCCTCAGCGTGTCTTTTTTTTTTTTTTTTAAACGTTTATTTATTTTTTGAGAGACATAGACAGAGCACAAGTTGGGAAGGGGCAGAGAGAGAAGGAGACACAGACTCGAAGCAGGCTCCAGGCTCCAAGCTGTCAGCACAGAGCCCGACGTGGGGCTCGAACCACAAACTGTGAGATCATGACCTGAGCCAAGGTTGGACGCTTAACCGACTGAGCCACCCAGGCGCCCCTCATCCATCCTCAGCATGTCTTACGCCTGCTTAATCTTTCTCCATAGTGCATAGCTCCTCACTGATTATGTATATATTTCTTTTCCATCTCCCTCGACTAAGATGCAGGCTCCCTGAAAGCAGTGACTTTTGTTCACTGCCGAGTCCCCAGAACTTAGGACAGAATCTGGCACAAAATTTTACAGAGAAAGAAATCTTGAACAACTGGGACAATGATGGGGTGCTGGCAGAAACAGAAACACTGAGAGAGGAGTGGGACCAGGGTTGCTGGGGCGGAGGAGTGAGGTAGTGAGTCAGTTCAGACCCTGCAGAACTTGAAGTTAGATGTGCAAACAGCAATATCAGGCTTGTGGTTGAAGTGCTGGTCCGGAGCTCAGGGGAAGCCAGAGGTGGAGGTCTAGAGAGAAATTTTGCTTCAAAGGCTGGTGGCTGCTGTGGTGGAGTCCGTGAAGTCCGGCTCTGAGGAGGCCATGATGAGACCTGCGGACAGGGCCCTGGAGAGAGTCTAGGGGGCCAACTAGTCTCTGTTTGCCCAGGAGTTTCCTGGTTTAAAAACTAAAAGTCTAGGAGTGCCTGGGTCGCTCAGTTGGTTAAGTGTCTGACTTCTGGCTTTGACTTAGGTCATGATCTCGGGTCATGAGTTCAAGCCCCGCATCATGCTCTGCGCTGGTGGCCCGGAGCCTGCTGGGAATTCTCTCCTTCTGTCTATGCACAACCCCCTCAAAATAAATAAATACACTTTAAAAAAAAATCCTTAAAGTCTAGCTAAGAACCACTCAGTCTCAGGCAAACTGCAGTAGTTGGTCACCCTAAGAAGTCCCTTCCATTGAGGAAGAAGGAGGGGGAGGACGGGTTGGAAAAGATAGAGGACAAGCAGTCTGGAGCTTCCTCACAGAACTCAAGGAAGGGGAAGACTTTGGTCAGGAGAGATCTCCCTTCTCCTTCTCTGGTCTTCGACCAGTTTGGTTCTGACCTTCTGAGCCCAGGAAGGCTGAATTACCTCTGAGCTTCCCCCACCCCACCTCTCAGCAAAAGGTGATGGCTTCCTGATAAGCTGGGTGATTTGTTTGGTTCCAGGGCTGAGGTCCCAGCTCCAACCAGTTGGTTAGGGTTAGTATGAGCCCTTAGATTCTGGTGTCTGGGGACTTAAAGTGATGCCCTGGATAACTAGTTCTAAGTCTGTGATCATTTTCTGCTTGTGCCAAGGGGGAGTTTAAGAGGGTAAACAACTGTGCATTTGCCTAGCCACTGTGGCTAAGGAAACAGGAAGCTGCCTCTCCTCTTGTAAACAACACCGGCCAAGATTAGTAGCACTTGTAAGGTGCCACTCTTAGCAGTGGCCACTGAAATGTGCCCGGAACGAAATTTCAAGTGAGAAAAATGGTTGCTGGGGACATAGAAACACAAAAGGAACCCTAAGAGGCATTTGCAAAACCTCTTTCTGAACTTGAGTCCTGAACCAAGTATTTGGAGCTTTGGTTATTATAAAGAGCCCATGAGACAATAAATTAGAAAGTACCTCAAGTTGTGTAATTTAATTAAACAATTAAAGTTGTGTAATTATTTAAAATAATTACACAAATACAAGGTCTTTTCACTGGGCCTTGCTTGAAATAAAGGATCTGTAGAAAACATGGTCCCTGTCTTTAGAGAACTTTATGGCTTACCGGTAGAGACAGGATATATACCAAATGTCTGATAAGAACTTAACTATGTTTATTAAGCAGTGTATAAGGAAGTGGAAATAAAAGTTGTGTCAACTCCCTGATTCTCTTACCCCTTCCCAGTTCTCTAACCTACAACACACATATCTACCTTCCTAATGAGCATGGAGAAAAGTGCCCTAATTCATCCAGGCCAGAGCACAGTAGTGTTTCCATCCAACTGTCTTTAGCCACAGACCTGCTCTGGGAAGAAAGGGTCATGGATGTGGCAAGCCTGAGCTTAAATACATTGCCTAGAAAGTTAATTCAGTAAATATTTATAGGCCATCTACTTGAGGCCTAGTGCTGCACTGGGTTTTGTGGAAGTCTAAAAGAGGTCCCCGAAACAAGGCCTCATGATTATTAAGTGTCAGTGTAAGTTGTAAGTGCAATAAAATTCTAGAAAAGGGAAACATTAATATTTTAAGCAGACTATATATTTCATGGAGACGGGGCCATGAAAGGGAAAGGCTGTCAAAACAGAAGGAAATCTGGTGAGTCCGGGTGTAATAGAATGAGTGAGAGTGGCGTTTGGAAAACTAGGGGCAAGACTTTCTGCCGAGATCCAGCTTCCGCAGGAAGAAAGAGTGTTTTACTGTTCCTTAAAAATATGGATTGCTTTCAGTGGTATAAAAAACAAAAACAAAAACAAGAACAACCGTGGTTCTTAAGAAGTTAAAGGAGTTAAATGGACAAACTTCCACACCCTAGTACTTGAGTAGAGAACCCAGCACTCAGCCATTTAAAACCCCAAGTCCTTCTGGAATAGGAAGGTCCACTGTGCTAAGAACAGAGCATCTGAGCTAATGGCACTGCCTCCTACTTGAAGCCAATGATGTCAATGCTAAGTTAACAGCACTGAGCTCGGCTGCCACTGCTGCCGTTCCCTGCAGCTTTAGGTGTTCACCAGAGGCACCATGGTCGCCCATTAAAATTGCCTTGTGCCTCTGCGCTAGGCCACCTCACTGGGCTCTTGCTTCCTAGGATGAGAACCACCTGCTGAAGTTGCTCCTATTACCCCGGTCCCAAATGACTCTGCAAATTGAGGACTATTCCCTATCTACATTCATTCCCGCTTGTCCCCAGAGTGCTGTTTGTGTACCCCCAATATCTTAAGGAAATTTCGTGTGACTCCGCCTACTTCGGCTCTACACCACCCCAGCCCTCTCTTTAGGATTTAGCCACATCCACAGGATGCTGGATGGGAACAATCTGGGAGGCATGCACCAGCTGCTACTCAAAACCACTGCTTCCCCCAGAAGTCAAGGGCATTATCATCAGCGGCAGCTTGTGTTTGCCAGTGTCTCCCTTAGAAAGTGACCTTCTTCGCTGGCCTCTTGGTCCCTCGTACATATAGGTTCCTGACAGGCCTCCCTACTGGTTCTCTAGACAAGCCTGGACATGTCTGAGCCCCAGCATCAAGATGGTGATCCCCAGCCCGGATTTTCAGCACTTTTAAAGGGGAAAAAATAGATAGAAATATCTATTAGACTATTCTATCTATTAGATAGAAATATAGAAAAAAATAACTTTTAAGTTAAAAGCGTAACTTTCTTGGAATCTTCAGAACGGATCAACAGGCAATTAGGGCTGAAATGACAATATAAGAACCTCTTGGATGAACATTAGAAGGTGGGGGGGGGGGGACACTGATTGAGAAAATTGTTAAATGCAAAGATAAAAAGCCCTAGCCTTTGAGAACAGATGGGCGGAATTGCACCAAAACCAGTAAAAAAGGAGTTATCTGCAGAGCCGGCCTCTGTGACCTGCCATTGCTAAGCACTCAGAGGACCTGGAGGAGGCCCTCTTTGGGGCTGTTTGATAAAGCAAGGGCAATCACAGTGCTATGGCCCCTGCTAGGAACTTTTCAGTACACTATCTCTAATCTTCAAACAACCCCGTGTTACTGGAAAAAAACCACCTGCCCACACCCACTCTCTCCCCTACTCAGCAGACAGGGCCCCTGGAGGAAAAAAAGCTTTGTCTCAGAGCGAATGTACCTTCACAAGGGGTAATTTTAGAGTTTTGATAGAGCTTTTGCACATGTTAAGGGAGAGTGGCTTTTGCAGGGAGGGACTAGAGAGAGGTGAATTGGGTGCAGAAGATAATAGGAAGAACCTGTGTTTCCCTTTGAGGGTGGGCAAAGAAAGAGGGCAGAAGAGAAAGAAGAGGAGGCCGGTGAGCATGGCGGGAGATCAGAGCTGGAACCACGGAAGAAGCCTGGTGACCAAGACACTCAGAGAAACGGTATTCATTTTAGAGTCCGCTTAACCGGATGTAAATCCCTCCATGCCTTGGGTGAGGGAGTCTTTGTCGAATTTAAGGAAAGGGGCCGAGCCCCACAGCCTGTGGGGTGTGTGACATGGCACAGGTCTGAGGCAGTGTCGGCCTCACATTTGTAAACACTTCCAATGTCATTGGAATCTCTTCAGAAACAAACTTTTAAAATTTACGCACAATTATTTACGCACAGAATTAATTTTCTGAACGGCGCAAAATTGGGCGTTCTGGGTGTTTCCAGCCTCGTTTTGTTTGTGCATCCACTTTTACTGAGCAGCACTTTAACCGTCCCCGAATAAAATGAGGTGATCCAGACTAACAAGGATTCTCAAATTCTTGAGAGACTGACGGAGTAAATGAACGATGGCCAGACCATATGTAAAAGTTGAACTCTGACCCCCAACCTCTATGGCAACCAGCCCAGGAAGCCAAAACACAACCTCTGTAGTAATCGGCCCGGAATCATCAACTTCCCTAAATTTTGCCTAAGCTTCCAACTCAGGACCAACCAGAGAAAGCCAAACGGACTCTCTGAACCAATCACACAATGTGCCCCGCTTCTGCTTAGGCTGCCGCCAGCTCCCCGACGCCGGCAGCCTCGAGTCAGAGCGTATCTGAAGCCTTCTCTGTTTTCCACCGTGTAGCTTTTCCACTGCCCCACCTGTCTTTGAGCCTCTGCCAAAAGCAAGTGATGGCGGCTGACCTCATTGCCCCAGCAAGCTGTGCGTGAACAGCCTCTGCTTGTCACATGCGGGTGGTCTTTGTGCCCACATTCCTCTCAAGGTTTGTCTCAGGTTAACCTGGTACCCACGGAACCCGGAGGAATGTCACAGGCCGGACCATTGCATCAGAGCCTTTCCACCGTGAGCCACTGGAAAATACCTGGCTATTTGTAGAAGGATGTCTAAGAGAAAAACACCGCCCCCGCACCTCACACAACAGACCCATCGGACGGAAGGCCCCAGGCCCAGTGTTCTTCCTGGACTGTCGGTGCCCTATGGACACGCAGCAGCAGCAGCAGGAAGCCACAGAAAAGAAATCAGCTGTGGAGTTCGGATTGCTCCAGTTTGTCACGCTGCCACGTCGCCAGCCCATGGTGCCGTGCCAATTACCACCGCCAGCGCTGAAGTCACTTTTCAAAACATGGTCAAACTCCGTCAGGGCCAGCCAGGTGTTAAAACACTCAGACACGATTGTCAAAGCAAAGAATTATGTGCCGGTAAATAGAAGTCTGGGCTCCAGTTAAGCAGTCGCCTGGATGCCAGCCTGCAGATTAACCCTTTGTGGACAGACTGGCCGGTCACCGCGTCGGTGGGACAGGGCTAGAGAGAGGGCAAAATGGCATAGGGTGGGAGGGGCCCGGCATGGGGTTCAGTCAGACTGAAACCGGGGTGTTTTTCTCTACTGCCATTCCTGGGCAACCACAACTCTGGGGGCTGTGGGCGATGCTGTCAATGCTGATGATCTATAAAGCAGGTGTAGGTGTTTCACATGCTTTCTGAAGCCCCTTGGCCTGTGCTCACGCAGGCACCCAGAACCATCGGGAAACTGACGCATGTTTGCTGACAGCCTACTGTGTGTCAAGCACTGAGTTTCCTTGATGTGTCAGGGCTTTAGTCTTATCTCATCAGGGCTCCTTCTCCAGAGGGTCCTTGTTCCGTACCACTGCCGATGCTTCCATTCTGGGCTCCCAGGGAGAATTCTGAAAAGCTCCTTTTCAGCCCAACATTCTGAGAAACGATGTGGCTAAATTTTGAATAGGCTTCTAGAGCCTATTTAGCACCGTTTACAAAACCCACTTGGTTTAATCTCTGCAAGTTGGTATTATCATTATCATGATCCCTCTTCTGAGGCTCAGAGAGTTTAACTAACTCATCTGTGATCACACAGCTAGGAAGGCAGACAGCCAGGGCTCCTCTGACTCCAAGCTCCAAGATGAATACTTTGGTGGTGGGGGCTTGGGGACCGGAGGTGGCCAGGTAGTGTGGGATGTCTAGCTGTCACTAGAGCCTTAGGTGTTTGCCCGAAGCTTCCTGACACAGTGGAGGGTGATGAGTGTGAGGCAGCCATGGCTGGTGTTTACAAAGCTCACAGCTCAGAGGGAGGCTAGAAAGAGCCTCTGGGTTGTCTTCAAGCCCCAGAAAGGGAGTGCCTAAGTGAAACCACCCTTCTACCCTTCTGGTATTTTAATGGAACAAAAAGCAGGAAATACAAGGAGTCAGCTGGTTCCTGGAATGGCCCCTAACATACACTTTAACTATAACCAACTAGTCATTTCCTGGATGTAAAAGAAAGGTTTAAGAAAAACGTGACTGAGAAAGGGTCCCAGCCACCAGCCCAGCCAGCTGCAGAGAAGGAAACAAATGAGGTTCTATAGATGGAATCTTTTGTTTCAGTAGAGGTTAATTATGGCTCCTCTGTAACCTGGGGTGGGGGAGCTAACACCATAATGCTTCCCTGAAGGCAGTACCTCTGGAGGGAGCACCATGGTGGGGACTCTGGAGGGATCACTTAGAAGAAAGGTCATAAATCTGGAGAAATTGGGGGATCAAGTCAGATGTTGGGAAGGGTAAGGAGCCCACGAATCTGGGAAAGAAAGGACATTTTCCTGCAAAGAGTTTTCCCTCCCTATTCTCTTTTCATGCCCATTTAGGTGATAAGACCACATGATGATAAATTCTACCCCCAGCCAAAGTAAGAATGCCCAGGGTAGCAGTGAGCCTGTGCACAGAGTCTGTACTGGCTGAATGCAGAGGCGCCCAGGGAGGGGCAGGCTTGGTTTCTTGCCCCTCCTGATGCCAGAACCACTGCCCACCAATGTGCCTCCAGGGGGGTGTGAAAGCCAAGATCCCACCTGGGTCCTTGCCCACAGCCTCTGTACAACTTTCTCCTACCAGTCCCTCACACCCAGGACAGCCTGTCCCACGCAGAGAACAGCACATGCATTTAGATTGATTCTGTACTTGCTTGCCTTCTAAGTGGCCCAGAACACGCTCCCTTGGGGTACCAGACTCCCTCCTTGCCTGGGAACAAGAGAGGACAAGGAAGCGGAAGTGGAGGAAGCCATCCTTCTGCTGTCTTATTGTCCAGTCCTATCCTCCACTAGTACCCTGGCCAGGTGGTACCCCACAGGTGGCAATTTCCTGCTGATCAGCTCCCTTTTCTGTGAAACCAGCATCAGGGTGCTGGGTGGTGTGGGGGCAATGGCCATCAGTGACACAGGGGAAGGAGAACTCTCAGCTCCGTCCTCACAAGGCATGCCTACGTGCTTCACAGACTACTTGGGATGCTTGAGCGGGGACTAAGTTTTGGCCCGAAGACTTTTGAAATCTTTGTGAAGAGAATAGAAGACACAGGGCAAGTCAATAGTAAACTCAGATTTCAAAGAGTCCAGGGACGCCTAGGTGGCTCAGTTGGTAAAGCATTTGACTTCGGCTCAGATCATGACCTCATGGTTCATGAGTTTGAGCCCCACATTGGACTCTGCACTGACAGCCTGGAGCCTGCTTGGGATTCTCTCTCTCTTCCTCTCTCTGCTACTCCCCAACTTGTGCTTTCTCTCTCTCTCTCAAAATAAATAAATAATAAACTTGAAAAAAAAAAAAAAAGAATCCATAAGAGAGCCTTGGGCTTTGCAAGAAGCGAGACTTGGATACAGCTTTAGGGCAGATGGTTACTTAATTCTGGGAAAACCAATGAAATGGCCCGTTTAATTATGCAAATGTAGAGATACAGTAGTTGGAAGGGAAAAGTGCTCTGGGTGGTAAAGTGAATGAATGTTTTCATGTTGGAGTCTGATAGAAGTCTCTGTTACGCTTCTTTAGGAAAAATTGGACTTGTTGAGAAAGGACAACTTTCTCATCCAGGCTGATGCCCCATCGAAGCTTGCCTGTGTTTTTGTACAGCTCATCGTAGATGAGGGACCTGTGCTTGCAAGGGCTTTGTGGGTACCCTGGGAACAAGCAACACAGAATCAAGGAGATTCTGTGTGGGGTTTAACGCCACCACCGGTTCTGGTATCTCCAGGAGAGAGAGACTCTGTTGGCCAGGACACTGGCATTCTCATGAGGGGCACTGTTAGCAATAAGGCCTTTTGGAAAGCATTCTCTAGAATCAAACATTTACTAGGCTAGGTGCAGGAGTTTTTATCCTAAGTCTGTGCCTCCCCCCCAAAAGGTCAGTTTAGAGAATTCAAAGACTCTACTTTATGTTTTTGAATGAAAAAAAAAACTTTATTTTTCCTAACTTCTAAATGAGTTAGCATTTTCTTCAACAATGATGTAGGCAATAAACTGTAGTAGTATTAGCAGATCTTGTGTCCTTGTCACCAATAGAAGTCATAGATATTTCACATCACTTTACTGTTGTGGCTGTTATCTTGAAATATGTTTTATGCTCATCACTGCTTCCAAATTACCGTAACTATTAGACCTGCCATTAGAACTTGGCAGGATTAAGCCAACCTTCTAGCTGGGATCGAGTTACTGATCATTTGTAGGGTGGCTTAAACTGGAGCAGACTGGATCTTGGTTTGGGCCAGCCTGAAGCGTGGAAGATACTGAGCTGCTTGGGCCAAGGTGCACGTGCATACGCATCCACCTTGAACGCAACTTATTTTGCCAGTGGAAACTAATATCTAACATTTGCCATGCTAATTAAGAAAGCCCTCTGGTGTTAATATACGTAAAGATATATACCTATATATATCTTTGAATATATATATTCAAAGTTGGAATGTATGAAGTTGGAACCCTTCTCTTGTTAGAGTCTGTTTTGCTTAGAGTTCTGTTTGGAATCCTTCCTTCATCATCTATTCATCTCTGAAGAGTGAATTTCCTTGTGGGGACTCCAAATGTTAATTAACTGTCCCTCCAGTGTAGATGACATATATCTTAACGATGCTGAAATTTTAATTTTTTTTTTAATGTTTATTTATTTTTGAGACAGAGAGAGACAGAGCATGAATGGGGGAGGGGCAGAGAGAAGGGAGACACAGAATCAGAAGCAGGCTCCAGGCTCCGAGCCATCAGCCCAGAGCCCGACTCCGGGCTCGAACTCACGAACCGTGAGATCGTGACCTGAGCTGAAGTCGGACGCTCAACCGACTGAGCCACCCAGGCGCCCCTCGATGCTGAAATTTTAAAGCAAATGGTAGCAATATAACACAAATCAAGGCTGACCCAGAAGTTTGGTAGAAACTGTAGGTTATTTGGCCCCCAGTGAATATTTGTGCTTCTCCTAGATAGCTATACATCAAACTTTCCCACGCGTTTACTGTTGGAACCACTTGGGAGACAGCACTAGGTAGATGGGCTCACACACTTACATACTGAACCCCTTGGTCATGGGTGGACGGCCTCCAGATCAGACTTAGCAAACTCTATAATGCCAGGTCTCTAGAAAAAGAGTTTCCTAACAGCAAGAGACCATTTCTGCCCCTTCTTTGGAAAGAAGCAAAGTATTTCACAGAAAGTCAGCAGGTAAATGCAGAATGGGTGCCTTACCCCACTCTTAGCTCAGTATTGCAAGTGTTCTGTTCCCAAAGGTGCTGGATCTAGCTAAAAATAGCCAAGGTATTGAATCCAAGACCAGGGGATGCTAATCTTTACCACCCTCGGTATCATTTTCAAAGGTGAAGAGCTACAGGATTCAGTTTTCTCTCCTAAAATTGAACTACTCTTTGGTCAGAAAAAAGAAATTATTTAAAACCTTAGCATTACTAATGCAGGAAGGGACTACACAGACTGTTCGGTCCAAGTTCCCCATTTAACAGATGAAGAAACAAAAGCCAAAAGAGACACCTTAATAGCTACCTGGCTGGCATGCTGACCAGTATGAGAGGATCTTCCTTCAACACAAAGATCTAGTTCCTGTTGACATGAGGCAGTGGGAGAGGATGAAATTGAATCTTCAAAGTAAGTATGTGCTCTATATACTAGCAATAACAACTCAGAAAATGCAGTGGGGGAGGGGTGCCTGGGTGGCTCATGATCTCACACCTCATGAGTTCAAGCCCCACGTCGGGCTCTGGGCTGACAGCTCAGAGCCTGGAGCCTGCTTTGGATTCTGTGTCTCCCTCTCTCTCTGTCCTTCCCCCACTCATGCTCTGTCTCTCTAATTCTCTCAAGAATAAATAATAAACATTAAAAAATTAAAAAAAAAAAGAAAAATGCAGTGGTGAAAATATCTCACTTATAGTAGCAACAAAAATGATAAAATTCTCTAGGTAGATGTCGTCTTCATATCATCCACCAAAAGAATTTCTGGATGGATTAGTATCTAAATATAAACAAAACCAATAATAAAAACAACAAAAACCCCAAAATGATAAAAAGTGCTAGAAGAAAAGGAGAATATTTTTCATGATTTTTGGGTAGGAATGAATAACCTTCCTAAGCAAGACACAGAACCCAAAATCATAAATGGAGAGCTCTACAGATCTGACTATATACAAATTGAAAAGCACTGTATAGGGGCGCCTGGGTGGCTCAGATGGTTAAGCGTCTGACTTCAGCTCAGGTCATGATCTCATGGTTGGTGGGTTCGAACCCACCGTCAGGCTCTGTGCTAACAGCTCGGAGGCTGGAGCCTGCTTCGGATTCTGTGTCTCCCTCTCTCTCTGCCCCTCCCCTACTCATGCTCTCTCTCTCTCTCTCTCTCTCTCTCTCTCAAAAAGAAATAAATACATTTTAAAAACTCAACACTGTAAACAGTTGGTCGGATCTCTATGTCTCCAGCTGGGCCCCGACAGGTGGCTCTAGCCCCCCGGCCTGGCTGGGGCTCCCCCATACCTGGGGACAACCCACCATACAGCAGAACCGGGAAAGGCACATGGAAACGAGTGAGTACCAGCTGAACAACATCAAACACAACACAAGCACAGACACTGCTGGACCCGGCGCTTGAGCACGCCGGCCAGCGTCCAGGTCATCCTTCACTGCTTGCACAAAGGCAGCAAGTCGCTGAGCCATCGAGGAGCACAAAACTGCTGGCGGGACGCCCATTAAAGCAATTCTCTCTCCTGGGACCTCTCCTGCCGCTGTTGTTGTGGCAAGCAGAGACACAGACATGAGTGCTCCTCAAATTGTGGGCTTGGCCCAGGGGGAGAAGTCTGGGGCTGGACTGGAAGTGGGAGTACGACGTGAGACCTTGCCTGGTCCCTTTCTATGATTCTGAATTAGGAAGAATTTCAAACGTAGGGTAGTGGTCCACAGAATAGTACAGGCACCCTGTGTACCCATTACGCAGCTCTGACCACCAATTACCCACAACTCACCTGCCCCCTCCTGTGTTATTTTGAAACAAATCTCTGGCATTGAGTTATTTGTTCTGTATTTCAGAATGTCTCTCTCCAAGAAAGGGCTCTTTAAAACATAATCACAAAACTTTTCACACCTAAAAAAGTGGTTAACAAGTCCTTAATGTCACCAAGTGTCTAATAAGTGTTCAAATTTCAAAAAAAAAGAACACTGTAAAAAGTAAATGAAAATCAACTGATTAAGAGAGAATGTGACATATATAACGAGCAAAGGGTCGATATCCACAATACACAAAAAAAATTTCAACATATAAATACAAAAAAACACACAAGTCAATAGAGAAGCAGACACAAGATATGAACTAGCCAAAAGATATGAACTAGCCAATCACATAAGAGACACAAAACATCATTGAGCATATGAACAGATGGTTTTAGAGAAGCAGATTTTAATTGTGGTTTTCAGACCACACTCAGTTGCAGAACCATGCAGACAAGATATTAAATCATAGGCAATGGATGGTCTTCAGAGAAATGGACCTTCTTAGAGAGCTAGAAAGGTGTAGGCAGAGCTATTGTCCAGGTAGACCTGGCTGTGTTAAGTTTATTGAAAAACCAAGAAAGCCCAAGGTTGGTATGCCTTCTTTTAATTTTTTTTTTTAATGTTTATTTATTTTTGACAGAGAGAGAGAGAGAGAGAGAGAGAGCATGAACGGGGGAGGGGCAGAGAGCCAGGGAGACACAGAATCCAAAGCAGGCTCCAGGCTCTGAGCCATCAGCACAGAGCCCGATGCGGGGCTCAAACTCACAGAATGCGAGATCATGACCTGAGCCGAAGTCGGACACTCAACAGACTGAGCCACCCAGGCGCCCCTGGTATGCTTTCTTTTAGACAGAAATATGGCTTGTGTGTATAAGGTGACAAAAACCCTGAGATGGTAAGGTTAAGGCAGAGTAAGACTTGAAGTTTTCCACATCTGGCTTGACTCCCTTTGTAGGCATAGTGTGCCCCACTTGGAGGCCTGAGGCCAAGGAAGTGCTGGGACCTTTGCTCAATGTGGCCACACCACCACTGATAATATTTTACATCATTGGTTAATGAAATCCAGACTGTAATGTATTCTGCATCAGGGGTGTGTGTTTTGTGTATGTTTTTTCCCATCAACTGATAACTACTTGAAATGCTGCAATGTTTGCCCTAATTAATCTAAAAAATACAGATTAAAATATACATCTATTTGTGTCTAACTGATCAGAAAAAATTAAAATATTTATAATATTCAGTTTGGCAAGAGGTGAGGTAAAGTGCATGCCAGCAAATTGTTGTTAAGGATATTATTATTTTTTTGTTTATTTATTTATTTTTGAGGGGGGAGGGGCGGAGAGAGAAGGAGAGAGGATCCAAAGCAAGCTCTGTGCTGACAGCAGAGAGCCGGATGCAGGGCTTGAACTCATGAACTGTGGGATCATGACCTGAGCCAGAGTGGGACCCTTAGCCTACTTAGCCACCCAGGCTCCCGAAGGATATTATTAATAAAGCCACTTGGGGGGCCAGTTTAGCAGTATCTCTTAAATACCAAATGTGTGATTCCTTTTAACCTAGCAATTATAATTCAGGAATATGTGCACATGCTGAAGCCACATGGATAAAAATTCCATTGCAGTATTGGGGCATCTGGGTGGCTTGGTCATTTAAGCGTTGACTTCGGCTCAGGTTATGATTTCATGGTTCATGAGTTCAAGCCCCACATTGGGCTCTCTGCTGTCAGCACAGAGCCTGCTTCAGATTCTGTGTCTCCCTCTCTTTCTGCCCCTCCCCCACTTGCACTCTCTCAAAAATAAATTAAAGAAAAACATTAAAAAAAATTCCATTGTAGGGGTGCCTGGGTGGCTCAGTCGGTTAAGCATCTGACTTTGGCTCAGATCATAGTCTCACGGTCCATGGGTTCGAGCCCCATGTCGGGCTCTGTGCTGACAGCTCAGAGCCTGGAGCCTGTTTCAGATTCTGTGTCTCCCTCTCTCTCTCTGCCCCTCCCCTGTTCATGCTCTGTCTCTGTCTCAAAAATAAAAAATCAACCGTAAAAAAAATTTTTTTTAATAAAAAAAATTCCATTGTAGTGTTATTTTTATTGAAAATCACAAATGGTCATTAATACGAAAAAGATTAAATAAACAAGAGCATACCCATGCTATCTTAGCTTATGTTCCTCTGGAAGCAGATCTTGTGACTAGGATTCAAGGGCAAGATGTTTGGGAAGTGTGAGTAGAGAAAAGCAGAAGTGGTGCAGGGAAACGCAGAGAGCCAATAAATGTGTGTTACTAAGCCGGCCATCACGGGGAGCTGCTAGAGTTTAATCTTTCAGAGAAACTGAACAAACAGTGCAAAGCACATGCCTCAGAAATATCCTAGCCAAGGGGCCAAGGAACTGGGGTATTTGTACTCCTACAACTTTTAGGCATTGTTAAAGCCTGTTTCCCACAGGGATGTTAATTTCCAAGTACTTACAGCCAACTGCCCAAGGGAAAGTTGGTTTTAGCGGCTGGAAGGAGCTATGGGACAAACGTGGACACACTGGCCAAGGGAAATCAGACTGTTCTACGTGTGAGTGATAAAAGTTTCTGAGGGGATATGAGAAAAGCATTGACAGTGTCTGCTATGCATGCTGACAAATACAAAGAGGCCATTAAAAAGAATAAGACAAACCGAGGAGCAAATAAATATATATTGTATGCTCCCACTTTTGTAATAAAAATAAAGATCACATTGTCTATGGTGTTTACCTCTAAAGAGAGCAGAGTAGATGAAAGGATGGGTTTTAATTTTTTATTTTGGACATTTTCCCTTTTTTTCTGTTTTACAACAAGCCGATAGAATACTTTCCAAATTAAAGGAAACAAGGAAGAAAAAAAAAATCAGGAAATTCATTCATGAGGAAACAAGAATAAAGATGAAGACACTGAAAAAAGGTATATAGGTAGGATCAAACAACACGTTTTAATTCAGTCACTCAAACATTTTTATCAAATGCCTTCTGTGTAGCAGAATAGATACTGCCTAAATTGGCCAATAAATACTTTGCCAACTAATATACTAAATTCACTGATCTAAGTGTCACATCTCATGAATTTTTGACATTGGAGAAAACTTAGTTACTTTTTTCTCGAAACATCCATGCCATTTCCAAAGCTTCAGAAGCTAAATATTCATGCTTTAGAGGGGTTTCTAGAGTTGGTGCAATGAGAAAGGGGACAACACAGAGCTTCAGAATACATGTGGATATGCTTCAAAACAGTTAAAAGCACGAATACATAGTAAATTGGGTTTTTTTCATGTGCATCCTGAACAGAAGTGAAGTGTTTATTGACAAATGCACAGGGTGGTGGCTCTTTCTTCTACCTGAGAATTTTATTCTTTTTTTTTTTTTTTTTTTTGAGAGAAAGAGTACACGCCATATAGGAAAAGAGGGAGAGAGAGAATCCCAAGTTGTCCCCATGCCCAGCGCGGAGCCTGACTTGAGGCTTGATTCCAAAATCCTGACTGAGATCATGACCTGAGCCAAAATCAAGAGTCAGATGCCTAACCAACTGAGCCACCCAGGCACACTTCTCCCATCTGGGGATTTTAACTGTGTTTTCCAGGTACATGAGTCTTGTGCTAAATGGCTATACCACTGGAGTTAGAAAACATTTTTCTGAAAAAAAGACTGTATCTCCTTTCCCTGAAACCTGATACCAACTCTATGAAAAAGAAGAATGTACATAGAAAACCAGGAAATCCCTTCCACCCTGAGCAGCCTGGGTACCTCTCTCTTCACAGTGGCCTTGTTCATCTCATCAAAGTGAAATACGGGCGTCTCCCTTGTGGGTGACCAGAAAGGCCCTCCGTGATCAGCACATGTGACCAGGTAAGAGAAGAAACAAAACTTTTCCCACCAGATTTTCAGCCTAGTCGTTCAGAACCAACAAGACCAGAAAACTCTCCAATGTTTTAAGAACCACAGATCAAAGACTTTGACATTTCCTCCAGGTCGTCCTCAAATTACTTCAAAGTGGTTGTTCACACCTGGCAGGAGGGTAGGAGAGGGAGCTTGAAAGCCATGTGTGGAGATTTGCAGCCTTCACTTTCATGACAAAGCTTCCCCCTCTGAAGAGGTGATGAATTCAGCTATTTCAGGAACAGGAACATAGACCTTACCCTGGCTCAGCTCTGAGTACATGTCTGCAGTTCCCAACAATATCAAGAAGAAAGGAAAATAAAAGTTAAAAAGAAAATCTCTCCATAAAGTTCATAAACCTGCCAATGCTTAATTGGCATTTTCTTCCAGAAAGTGTCCTAGTAAGACAGCAAGGATATAGGATTTGGAGGGACAGAGAATTTGGTTCTGTTCACAGCTCAGCCACATATTAGTTGGATGACCTTGGGCAAGCCATTAATTCAGCAAACATTTATTGAGGACTTTATCCTTGAAAATTACAAAAATGAAAGACACAGCTTCTGCCCTCAGGGAGCACACAGAACATAGAGTAGAAAATGATATATGAGCAAATAACTTATCACGGTATGATAAATGCCAAGATGGAGAGGTCCCGTGAGGGGAGCCTGTTGGAACAGTACCTTGCTGAGCTTGGAGGGGGTGGTCTCCTAACTTCTGTAAGTTTCTGTCCCTCTGCTAAGAAATAGGGAGGTTCTATGTATTTGTGAGGGGAAGTATTATATCGGAGCACACCTTGCCTTCCAAGTGAAGCCCGTTAGGGACTTGCACCTGTCTCAATATGTGAATGGGAAAGAAAGCCCCCCCCCCATGTCCCACCACCCTCTGCTTAGGACATTCATGGAGAAAAGTTCTTGCCTCTACCTGTTCCTGCCTCAGTTTCACACACACACACACTCTGTGTCCTTTCTTGGCTATTCATATGATCCAGACGGGAGTCTCTCTGCAAATGTGCTAAATGGAGAGAGTGGAGATTTACTGGATTGGCAGAAGCTGGAGCTGGTGCAGGAAGAGAGTCAAAACTCAGCAGGGGCAAGACAAAGAACAAGGAGGAGAGGACAGAGAGTAGGGAGGGACTAAAAAAGCTGGAGGCAAATTAAACCAGTTCTCACAGGAATCCCAGGTGCCTGACCAGAGCCCAGGCAAGAACAAAAGAAATGCCTTGATGGCTCTCGATGTTCAGGATTGTTTGACTCATCATGAGGAGGGAGAAAAGCCACCAGAACTGACTCTTTTTAGCAGCCAGATTCATTTAGCAAAAGTTCTGTCTTCTCAGAGGGTAAAATCAAGATGATGTTAGGACGTGAACACAGACTTCTTGCATAATTAGGGAAATTATACCATTGCTTGCAAAGGCACACGTTTTCCTTCAAAGGCAAATCTAAAACTCTGCATTTCTCATTGATTAATGCCCCCATCATTCATTCACTTAGAGCTGGGCACTGAGGGGAAGACAAAATTGTGTGAGACTCAGCTCCTGCCTTCGATTTTCTTCCAGCGAACATTTCAGCATATCCACTATATGCCAGGCACTGGACTCCATCTTAGAATTCAAAAATAAACAGAGCACAATTTCTTATCTCAAGGAGCTTATGATCTAGTTAATTCGATAATAAAATGTCTTCCCATATTCTAAACATTGATTTGAACGGATATTGTGTATTTTTCTTTCCTGTGATTCTGTCCATTTTCTGGCCCTTGTTGAGAGAATAAATCCTCTGAATTTATTCTAGAAGCTTGCCAGTTCAGCTCTGAGCTCACAGCATTTAGGACTGAGAGAGGAAAAAAATGGTCTGTTGCCGTATCTCTCTCCTACAGGTTTAACAATGCACCTGGCTGGATCAGGAGCATCCACTTTGTTCTCCAAATGAGGTGTTACTCACACTGAGTCATTTTTCTGGCTTTTTCAAAAGCTCAATTCAACCTTCCAATTTCCCATCTTTCTTTTCCACCTGCTTTGTTTAATAATTAGGCTATTTAATAAATGCTTTTCATGAGGAGGAGGGGGAGAGAGATGGTGATTGTTAGGGTTTACAAGTCCCTGGGGAATACAGCAGCTGCCTCTGCCAGAGTCATCATGTTCTGGGTTGGTCCCTGGACCTCTTGTGGAGTGAAAAGGCCAGAGGCCTTTCCTGCTTCAGGGTCCAGGCTTGACTGACCTCGGGTCATTCTGTCTCCAAGGGCCCTGCCAAGGAACCAGGTTTGGCTCCTGGCTCTTAGCTTCCTTGTTGTTCCTGTTCCTAATTTACCTTTCATTTTACCTGGAGCTTTTACTAACAACTGCTTTTCAAGTACACATGGGGTTTGGAAAATAGAGATTAGATTAGACTGGGAGTAGGTAAAGAACTCCAGGCCAGCCTGTGACAATGCAGATGAGTTAGGAGGCCCCACTGGAGAAGCGTATCTCAGTAGGAGGGCAGTAAGGCTTGGACTTCAGGAAAAGGAGGGAGGAGTATCCACCCATAGACAAGAGAGAGAGTTGGAGACAGAGAGACAGGGATAGAGACAGAGATAGGGAAGGAGAGTTGGGGGTGGGGTGGGGGGGGGGTTTGGGGTGTTTGTGCTTCATATAGAGAGGCTACACAACCTGGGGACAAGAACAATGGTTTTGGAATCCTAGAGTTCAGATTCCAACTCCACCTTGTAGTACTGAAATGATCTCAGGCACATCATTTAGCCTTCTTTGGCCTCAATTTCCCCATCTATAGAATGGAGCTAATAACACCTATCTTGCACAGTCATTGTGAGAACTAGCAATAAAATGTCAAGTTGCTTGCATGCAATAGGCACTCGGTAAGTGGTAGCTCTAGATATTTATTGAGTACCTTTTATGTATTGGGTACTTAGCTAGGTTTGGGGGATATGGGTAGGAAGTATGCTGTCATAAGCAGGACTGACCAACGAATGGCTCTAGGGGCTTTCTCTGGGGTTGCCTGACAATGGGCTAGCTCCCTCTTTCTCCAACTGGAGGGGCTGGCTGTACCCAACCTGAATTTCCTATGAGACTAGGAAACTCAAGGCCTCTGGCTGAACATTTCAAGCACTTCCCTAAGCACTGAGCCCCTAAGCTCATATTGCTTAGTATCTGAACCCCAAAATATTCCCCTCCATTACCACCATCCAGCAAAGCCCCACTCAAGCTTGGGAAGAGCAACTAGGGATTTCTCCTCGGGAGCACTGCCCTAGGTGTTTTTAGCTACACCCCAACCTGGCCCTGCCTCACCAGGACCAGGGAGAACAGGAATCTATCTGCATACCTCCTCCTTTCTTGAGTTTCATCTGTACTGGTGATGCTTTGAGTACTGAATCCTTTGCCAGAGCAGAAAGGCAGCCTTTTTTTAAGAAAACAACAACTCTAATGCTATGTGATGAGTACTATGACAGAATTATTTCCCTGTGGTCTGACTGGGGCTCAGAGGAGAGGCGTCTAATTGCCTCTTGGAGAAGGTGCTACTTGAGTTAACCTTGAAGGAAAGATTGGCTTGGCAGATGTAGGGTGTTCATGGGGATGGACATTCCATTCAAGGAGATCGTATATGCCAAGCATGGAGGCAAGAAAGAAACTCTAAGGAGTTCTGTTCGCCCAGAGTTGCATAAGAAGGGACATGACAGGAGATGCTGCTGGGCAGATAGATAAGTCGTTGAGGATTGTGCAGAGAATTTGGAATTTATTTTGGAGGTAATGGAGAGCCACCAAAACACTTCAGGTGGATGTACATTTTGGAAAGATCATCTTGCAAGCTACGTGTAGCATGGTTATGGAGGAGCATGACTGGAGGCAGTTGCACCGACCCAGGGAAGAGGTGTTGGTTGCATAAATGTACACGGAGCAAGGGGAATACAGGAGCGAAGACTTGAGCGAGAGGATTCTAGACGTAACACGCCAAAACTGGAACAGAATTTGGTAATCCTTAATTCTTTCTCTTACAGCTGAGGAAATGGAGGACCGAAGAGACTATGCAGCTTTTGCAAATTGAATCTTCTTGCGCCAAAACCCTCCTGTTTCTAAGGAATCCCCCAGATTGTTAGGAAGACCCGTAGTGTTTCAGGGTCTACTTCTTCAGGTATGTTACTCCTGGTCTTTGGAAGTTGATGGGTTAGGGGTGGGCGGAGGACTTCTAATGAAGATTACGTTAGAAAAGGAAAGGGAGCCAACCGTGGGAGTCTTTTTCCCTCGTCTAGTGGTCTCTCAAAGCATCCTTCATTTCACAGGCATGTGGGGTTTATTTGCAGAACCTCAGCCTCTAGTGTGTTCATTTGTTTGTGGAAGTATTGACAAACAGTGCCATTTCCTAGCTATAAGAAAACACACCCAATTTATTCATATTTGCAAATGCCACGGGAGTGACCCCACGATGTACACAAAGAGGTGGAAATTCAATCTGATGCAGTGAATGTGGGATACCGGCAAAGTCTGATTGGTCACCGGGTGTGTGCTTCCTAGCTCTGACAACCAGCAATTCAGCATCATGTCTAGAGAGCGAAACTTGAGATGTGTTTGTGAAACAATCCTGTGATATAGGTATTATTGGTCACATTTAACAGAGAGGGAAACTGAAGCCCCGAGGGCTTAAGACCATGCCCATGGACATATGTAAGTAAGTAGCGATGCTGATGTTCAATCGCAAAAGTGCCTGATTCGAATACCCTGTTCTTCCCACGACATCACATTACTTCCCTGGAAATTGGCACAGGACTTGCCATCATTTTCTATTGCAGCTCTAACATATGCAAGCCCCATGATTGTCTGCTAAACTGGCCAGAGAAAACATATGTAACATCTGATACTTTTGATGCTCTGATTCAGATGTGCACTGGACCACATGTAGATGTGTTTGAGTTGTTCTCAGGAACAGAAGATGTCTTTCTTCAACAACACAGCTCTCATGCTAGCACTCGGCAAGCACAGGGTTTGTATCAGGCAGGGGGGACAAAACTGCTGGGGTGGGGTCCTCATCTTCCTATTAGACTCCATCCCCCTTCTCAGGCAGCTCCTCTGAATATGACCTTGACCTTTAATGACACAACAACCACCTTACTTCCCTTAATTGAGGGTGAGAAAAAGAAATGCTAACACCAATTTGCTATTTTCTTTCTTTTTTTTTTTTTTGCCCCAGATTATTTATCTATTATTCTATTTACCTTTTATGGAGGTACAATTGACATATAACATTATATTAGTTTCAGATCTATAACATGATGCGTCAATATTTGTATGCACTGTGAGCTGATCACCACAGAAAGCTTTTTCCTTAAATGTACCTTATTATGTTTAATTATAAATTATTATAAATATGTAACAAATAACATAAAAACATAACATAACACAACATAACAAATGTAATATAAATATTATAAATATGTAACAACATAAAAATAATGCCCGTTATAAAATTGTACATCAACATTTGAATGTACACACACACACCTATATCTGTATGCTTGTGTATGTGAATGTACACAATTAAACTATCTCTATACATATATAGCCATACCCATATATTTTTTTTGCATAAATGGGTTCACACTGTGCAAACTATCTTGTAGTTTTTTTCAGTTATCAAATAAACTGATATTCTGCCTAAGGTAATACCGATGGCTTTTCCTGACTGCAAGTTCTGGAGAACTTCCACACTTCCCCTATTTCCTGATGGCTCATGATAGTCTCTCACCTTGATAAGGCTTGTGGGCAACTGGATCAAATAAGATCATATGTATGAGAGTGTCTTACAAACTGTAGGGTGCTGACCTAAGGTTAGTTATCAAAATATCAGATGTGGTGTGAGGGCTACATTGAAACAGAAGGGGGCTGGACACTTCTCATAATGTTCATGTGCAGTAGCTAAGGAGAAATGTTTGCACTTTGGACGGCGGGAGAACAAACGCTGGTTGATAACGAAGTTGGTCTCGCCTGCTGTCAAGTGCCCACTGAGGAAGGGAGGAGCCTGCAAAGCCTCTGGCTGCCTCTAGCTGTCTCTGTCCCCCAAACCATCCAAGTGACTAATCCGAGGAAATTTTCTAAACATACCTGTAAAAGCAAACCATAAGACCATGGTCGCAGTGGGGGCAGAGAAGCTTCCCAACTTCCCCTGGGAGCCCAGAATCTGAGAGCAGACTTCACTTCCACGCAAAGAAAGTTGACTTGGTGGGGAATGTGGGAGCAAATATAGCATCCTCTCAGCTTCTTAAAACCCCCACCTCGAAAAAACTCCACATCTCCTTTAGGTTCAATTTAACATTTTACTTCTCTTGGCTTTCAGCTGACAGCTTGAGAAAAAAACCAAATTGGTGGTTGGCTGGTTGTTTTTTTTTTTTTTTAACCTGATGACAAGCCTGGCTTAGAACTATGCCACCATTCTTTAGCTCTCAATACTGTGTGTCTATAGATAAACAGACATATATATTATCTACTTTTGTTTACTTCTTCCCAAATGGAAGTCCATTAATTTCCCAATATAGTTTACAGAATGACTTGCCCGTTGCCAGCGCTGAGAGGATATATTAATCCTTAGTCCTGAAATGTTTAAGTTGGAAAATAATGGGAAACAGAAGAAATAGAAGGACCAAGATGACTCATTTATCTCAGAGGTTCACCCTAAACTACTTCAGAAATGCCGGCAATGAATTAAAACCAGAATTCTAGAGGAATGGCCTAAATCACACTTCACCAGAAAGTCTAGTTCCTTAGCAAAAATTGCACTTTATGTCTAGAATAGAGGAGCTTGACGGTGTCTTGAGTCAAGTAGCATGAACTTAGCTCCAACTGGTCTGAGGATAAAGAATCTATATGGTCTCTCAATGGGCAGAAACCTCTTTAGTAGACGGCAAAAGGAAACCATAGTCAAGTATAAGATACTGGCACCTTATGATATGTCAGTGTGGAGAAGGAGAGCTGGCTCAAAAAAAAAAAAAAAAAGCAAGATGTTTTTCTTTCTTTCTTTCCTTCTTTCTTCCTTCCTTCCTTTCTTTCTCTCTCTCGCTCTCTCTCTCTCTCTTTCTTTCTTTCCTTCCAAAGATCTTACTTTTAAGTAATCTCTATACCCATTGTGGGGTTGAACTCCCAACCCTGAGATCAAGAATTACTCTATCTACTGACTGAGCCAGCCAGGCACCCCTCTTTTATTTATTTAAATAAGCTCTATGCCCAATGCAGGGCTTGAACTTGAGAGCTGCATGCTCTACTGACTGAGCCAGGCAGGTGCCCAAGATCTTTCCTTGCTCATTGAATCATAAACCAAATCTGCTCCTCTGCTTCTTCTGTGATCTCTTCCTGCTTCAATTTTCCCTAGGCACAAATGAAGTGGCCCTACAGGGAATAGTCAATTCCCTTTTCTTTAAGGTAACCTGAAGGCTGGGGATCCCAGTGTGCAACGGATTTGGTAAAGGCTAGGGTTGTGATTGAGGCAAAAATAAGGGAAAAAGTAAGACTCAGGTCAAGAACTAGAAAATGTCTTTGTTGAAAGTTAATAAAACATCATATGTAACTAGTTACTGTGAGGAAGCAAATAATCTTGTAACATAATAGATGTTGTTGATAATGTTAATTACCTCCTTAGATGCCACCGAGAAGTGGCTTTCAATTTTATGCATTTATTGTCCACGTTGTAAATTTGGTCTTAGAATGAACAGGTGATAAGAGACCCGAGAAGCTTTAGGAGGTTAGTTACTTTGTGTATAAATGAAGAGAAGGATTTGAGGGAATAAAGATTATGAGGTGAGAGGGAGACTAAGCCTAACCTTGGACTGGTTACTTAGGTAGGTGCTCTGTTGGGTAGCATTATGTTGGCGGTGGTGGTCTTGGAAACAGCATTGGTCCTCAGCCTTGCACATGTAGGACGTCCATTTTATCCATCCACCTGGCAGGGGGCTGACTGTAGTAGGGTTGACAGAAAAACTACAGGGAACCCAGTTAAATTTGAATTTTAGATAAGCCATGAACAAATTTTTTAGTATAAATAGTCCCACACAATACTTGTCTTTTTATTTGCGGCATCTGGCAACCTTATCCTGGACACTTCCATTAATCAACTCCCCAGAGACTTATTTCTAAATCAGAACACCGATGTGTGAATTACGGAGCAGGCCACATCTTTCCATGTATCCGAGTCCTGTGCCTACTCTCTTTTGGTGCTTGGAAAACCAAGTTTGTCATTGTTTGGTGAATACCAAATTGTAGCAAAGCAAGTTAAGTAGGCTCTTGGGCTATGCATCCAGGCTGCAGTAGAACATAGAAAACGCTGGGTTTTTGACTGCAGGAACACCACCCAGAACCTAGAATAACAACCCAGTCAAACACAGTGTCTCTCCCCACAGCCAGTGCTGCAATAATGCTGGGCTTCAACTCTCCTTTTCCAACGTTTAGTTTAAAAAAACGTTTAAAGTTACCAAAAACTTATTCCTTATCATTGACATACTGCCATCCCCAAGATATCTGCTGATTAAATCCATTTCATATTGTTGTGCTCCTTTGTAGGGAGTCAGAGTAGATGTCTTTCTGAGCTTTAGGAAACTCGATGGTCTTAACTAGTATACGTTAATTTTCCAAGCTAGTTTCAGGTGGGTACATTTGTATCTTTGATTTTCTAAAACAGAACATAATTTTTATCTTACACTCCCATTCTGTTTGATGCAGAAAAATTAATCCAGTAACTACCAAGGAGATTAATTCCCACTCACACTTTCTGTCTTGCTCACCTTTAGATGAAATTCCAGTGGTGGGGACTGAGAGAGAGAACCATATAACACCATGTGCTCTGAGCTGGTAGCTCCTGAGATGAATAACTGCCCCATTTTGTCTTTGACCATAGGATCCCTCCCCACTGGCATCCAGAGTTATCCTTTAAGGTGGCTGCATACCCATCTGGTTGGCTCAGCTTATCCATGGCTGTTCCTCTACAACAGGACTCCTTTGGGCTGTTGGCTGTCACTCTTGGCTAACTAACTTCTGAGCCCTTTTCAGGGTTTGAGAGGGTCCATTTATTCTCCCACACCTCTTGGGGGCCACAGGAAACAAGGCCGTCATTGAGTTCATCTCTCCCATCACCCGTACAACCACCTCTTCTCTGTTGACTCCATCTCACTGTGGCATAAGCACATCTATGGGGTTAGCTACCCTCCCTAGATAGGAAGTAGACAAAAACCTCCACCATTCTCAGTTTCCTCAAAGCTTATCTGGTGTTCTATCCCTCACTACAGTCCTCTCTCTTCTGAGGCGGTCTGCCCTGGGAAGATGATGGGGGTAATCTTTGGGAATCCGCACATCCCTGCAGTGCAGGTAACGCTGCTATGGTGCCTGAGGTATGGTTACCTTGGATGGAGAAGGGGAAGCGTTCTTTTGCACTAGTCTTATTTGTCTACTGGCTAGAGCCAAATAGTTACTGGATGCTCAGAAATAGTTTTCTCCCAAGTCTAGGTCTTGTGTTCAGCAATCTCATTTGAATCTCAAAATCTAAGCAACTGACTTTATTATGCTTGG
Organism: Panthera uncia; assembly: GCF_023721935.1. Taxonomy (NCBI): domain Eukaryota; kingdom Metazoa; phylum Chordata; class Mammalia; order Carnivora; family Felidae; genus Panthera; species Panthera uncia. The sequence continues at coordinate 34,924,966 of NW_026057582.1, read as the reverse complement.
CATTCCAGCTGTATCAACCCCACTTTTCCCTGGGACAGGGCATGTCTTGGACTGCAGGGGGAGGGCAGTGAAGTGTGTGGTGTTGATGGTAGCAGGGAAGACCCGGTTAATGCCTCAAAGTGTTCTTCTGGTGTACTGGCAACGGGCCCGTCACTGTGCTAAGTGCCTTAGACCCATGTCATCCTCAGAACAATTCCCCAAACTACTACCATTCTCGTTTCCAGGTGAGAAATGGAAGCTCAGAAAGAAGATAGGTAACTTGCTCAAAGATTCCAGTTATAAGTGGTGGAGAAAGAACTAAACCTAGGATAATCTAATTCCAAAGCCTTCATTTGAAATGCCAACAGTGGTCTCATTACCTTGGTGAACAGCCGGCTCCCCAGCAAGTTTGTTAAAAATAATCTTGGTAAAGACTCACCTCAAGGGATCCTGATCCAGTTGGTCTGTGATGGGGCCCAGTCATCTGTATTTTGAATAGTCTCTGTAGGTAATTCAGATGTACCCCGAAGTTTGAGAGCCAGCTCTGCCACTTGTTAATTGTGTGATCTGGGACAAATGACCTCACCTTTCAGTACCTTGGTTTCCTCATTTATTAAATGGGGGGATGATGACAGTACCCATGGCATTGAGTTATTGTGGGAATTAAGTAGGTTAAAATGAAAGCACTAGGAAAAGTACATGGCACATAATAAGTGCTCGATAAGCATTAAAGATGATTACTTTTGCCGCCTCTTAGCAGCAACTTACTTACGCAACATTTTTTAGGAGTGCTATTTCCTGGACAGATTACATAAAAGGGTAACTGCCTGCATTTACATAAATTTTTGATAGTCTGTGTCTCAGAGAGCAATATTTTTTTAGGCCTTTCCCCCAAATCTAGGTTTAAGCCTAATTTGGATCCTGTGGTCTCCTGTGGTCCTACCTGCCAGAGGCTATGTTATGAAGGTAAATTGAAATTAAGCCGAGGATATAATAACAATGGCAGGCAAAAGACAAGAAGATCAATGATTCTCAACTTTGATTGTGCCTTAGAAATATTGGGAGAGCTTTAAACAATGCCCAAGTCACACCCCATACTGTTAATGTCAGAATCTTAGGGAATAGGGCCCAGCTTTCAGTATATTTTAATTGCCAGGTGATTCCAATGTGTGACCATTGGGCCCCTTCCAGCTCTACTGAATAGAAACTCTGGGGGTAGGACCCAGTAGTCTGTGTCCTAATGAGCCTTCTACAAACCTCAGGACCTTTGGTGTGAACCATTCTGTATCCTCCCCATGTCCAGGCCTCTGTTTCTGCTGCTCTGCTCAGTAGGGTGTTATGTGACAGCGCGAGAGAAGGTGTGTTAACCCTTGGTTAAGGGTTAAGAAGGTGCAAGCAGATCCCGTAGTTAAATCAAATTGGTATCTATCCCAGCCAGACCTGCGCTAGACTGGAGGAATGAGAATCCTTCCGTCTCGACGTCTGTTTCTCAGGGGGCAGATAATCAATGAAGAGAGGCCCCATTCTCTCAGAATGGACACCCTGTCAATATTTGCCTAAAACACCCCTTCTCTCCAGTCCTAACTGCCCGGGAAGCCTCAGGAGGCCAGCAAAATGTAAACAAGTTCCAAACCAATCCATCTGCTTTTCATTTCCTGCAGGATGCTAAATTGAGTCTTTTAAGGTTGCTTAAAATATGTCCCTCTCCTCCTGCCCCGCCCCATGGGGCATTTGCTCTGCGTCCTCAGACCACCTTAGCGCCTGCCTCCTCCACCTGGGTCCCTTCTGCACAGACTTGGCTTCAGACAATGCTCACAGTTATTCCTGGCACTTGCTTTTTTGGCTTCGTGTACTTCCAATGATATCTTTTTCTTCTTCTGCTTAAAGCACTGTCTTCTGTCTCCTCATTTGTCCCTTTCTCCTCTGGCAAATGTAATGCTACCGACATGTGAAAGTGGTCTGGTTCCCTTGAGTCTGGTAATTGACCTTGCTGCTAGAATTAGCGTGGGAGTGCTGTGTGCAGACGTGAGAGCATGGGCTAACAGGATCTCCTCTCCTGGGGCTCAGACACCCCTCTTGGGACCTCCAAAGCGAACTTGGGAGGTTGGAGTATGCTGCAGCTGGGGGGTGGGACCTGGAGTAGGCCAGAGTTTCCTCCCTTAAATTTGAGCAGTGACTCTAGGTGACTTTAAACCAGTCTTAGTTTTGCACGGCTTCTGTTTAGCATCTGTTAAGTAGAGACCTTTGCCACCAATGAACAGGAGTGAGTTTCTAGTCAGTTGCAGGTACTGCTAGATCCTAAACAAACTTGCAAAGACCAGTTCTAGAGGAAATGGTGGGCGTAGGAAAGGCACCCTTGTATTCTTTCAGTATCAGAGAGATGCCGCCCTCCTCTTCTTCAAGGAGTTAATTTGGACCATCTTCTCGGGCAGATCCCAAACTCCACACCCTGTTCTAAATGTACTGTCCTGTCCCATATTTCATCTTTTCAGAGTCCTGCCAAGTACAGGGCAGGTAAAAATGATAACAGCTGTTATTGCTCTAATGTGTTTCCTCTCTAAATCTGTCAACAACATAAACTTCTGAGTGCCCTCTTTATGCCAGGAATTGTGCTTTCAGACTCAGCTCTGACCCTTAAGAAGCTTCTGTTCCTGTTGAAGAGACAGGTTGTGTGCACACACAAAGGTAACAGCTTGAGGCCATGTCAAATGAACCAAACAGATAAAGGTTAAAGGAGTATGCAACTATTCACTACATATGTGTTGAGCCCCTATTACAGGTTGTGTTTTGTTTTAAGCACTGAGACTAAACCGGTTAGCAAAATAGATAAAACCCTTGGCTTCATGGATCTTAGGTTCTAAGGAGACCAGACAGAGTGTAATTGAGTAAACACATAATTCATCAACTTGTGACAAGTGCTTTGAAGGAAAATGAAGCAGAGTGAGGTGATTTTTTTTTTTTTTTTTTATATAGGAGGTCAGGGAAGACCTCTCTGATAAGGTGGCATTTGAGTCAAAATCTGTAGAAAAAGAAAGAGCAAGCCATCAGTATATCGGGAGGAATTTTCCAAGCAAGCTGAATAGTGCATAGGCCATGTGTGCTTGGTGTGTTCTAAGAAGGACAGGGAGGCCAGTGTGGCTGGAAGGCAGTGAGAAAGAGGGCGTGGATAGGCTATAAGGTTACAGAAGTGGCAGTTACGTCGCCGAGTGCCCTGCAGGCCACAGTGAGAACTTTGGATTTTATTCTGAAGCCCTTGGAGGGTTTTGAGCAGAGTAGTAACAGGATCTGAGATACATATTGGAAGGATCTCTTTGTGTGAGGACAGACTCTAGGAGTGCAAGAAGAGAGGCTTGAGGCTTGTGAGCAGGCACTAATCCGGGGGTGGAATGATGGTAGCTTAGACCAGGGTAATAGGAGCCAAGGGGGGGTGAGATAAGATTGGATTCTGAACGTATTTTGTAGACAAGATAGCTAAAGTATGGGGTTAGGAATAAAGAGAGAAATTAGGAATGACTCTAAAGTTTTTGGCCCGAGCTCAAGGTTTTACATTCATAGGAGGGAGTGACTACTTCTGTTTAAGATAATCAGAGGATTAATGAAAGACCCAGGATTTGAGCTGTACTTTGAAAACCTAGTAGGGTTTTGTGGCTTGTAAAGACTCTCAGTGGTTTTCTGGACCCCATCCCCCCACCCAATCCCACTCTTTCATTGTCTTAGCAGCCTCTATACCCGGGAACCAGGATCTCACACAGCCGCAGCCAGAGGGAAGCTCATCTTGATTCTTTAGGCCAATCATGGGCATTCCTTGCTCTTCACAGTAATTGGTTTAGAAGTGAGCTGGATTAGAAGTGGGCAGCATGTACTATAATCCTGGGCGATGAAACTAAAAGAGAACGCTGCAGAAGAGACTTCTGGGAAATTCTCTAAGTCTGAGATGCTCTGGAGTTAAGATGTTGTTGTAAGAAGGACATCGTGCTTGAGCTGCTTGAGTTGCACCATGTTGCAAACATAAAGGGGGAAGCTTAGGTCAGTAGCCGGCACGTAAGAGTGGCAGATGGGAAAGGTTAGAGAGACCATGGTTCTTTGAGGACATCATTAAGCAGTGCACTGAGTTAGACAACCCCTGGAACACTTCTGGACTCCCAATTATGTGTGATTAAAAAAACCAAAAAACCTCTTTCTCATCAAATGCTTTTGAGTTGGGTGGTTTGTATTTGAAGTGGAAAGTCTGTCATTTTAGGTAAGAATAAAGATTGTAGATGGGAAGACATAGCAAAAGCAAAGACACTTTGAGGCAAGATTTTCTTTGAGAAAAGAAAACTCAAAGCATATCTAGGGAAGAGTAGGTGGAATAATTTGGCATTCATTCATAGACTCATTCAACAAATATTTGTGGAGCCCATACTATGCTCCAGGCACTGTTCTAGGGTCTGGGATGCTGCGGTGAACAAGGTAGACAGGATCTTCCTTCTCATGAGGTTTATTATCTTATGGAGGGAAAATGGGTGGGTAGTGGAGGAAGCACAGCAAAAATAATTTCAGGAAGTTATATGTGTGATGAAGGAACCAGAATACACTGATGTGATAAGAAGTGACTAGGGAGACCACTTTAGTTTGGGAAATGGTACGTTCAGGAGGCTTAGAGAGAGAAAGAAGCTGCCCAGGCTGAGAAGGTGAAATGAGGCTGGTGTGGCTAGAGTCTAGGGACAGAAGAGAAAGAAGAGGACAGAGAGAGAAGCAAGGCCAGGTCTGTGGGCTTTGGGCCACGGTAGGCAGAAAGAAAGGATTATTGGAGCATGTGAAGCAGGAGCATGATACAACCTGCTCACGTTGGTGGATCTGTGTGGTGGCATAATGGATGGACCCGAGTGGAGGACCCAGCCCTTACAAAGGACTGTAAGTCTGGGAAAGCAATCACTACCAGGTAACTTCCTTTCATTTCGAGGACCCAACCTAACATCGTGGCTCATTTGAGAATTTCAGGCATGGGATAAGGTCATCAGGGCAATAGTATTGGCAGAAGCATTTTCCTCTGCTGAGTCACCCCCTTGGTCTGCCTTGCTCCTTCTTGTAGAAAAAAAAGCCAGCCTTGCCATAACACTAGATGCAAAGAATAGTGCCAATTAGAAATAAGGGGATTCCCCAGGATGCTGGTCACATTAGGTTAGGAAAATGCTAGGACAGAGCTGTCCAAAATAAATCAAATGTGAGCCACATAGGTACTTTAAAATTTTCTAGGGGCGCCTGGGTGGCTCAGTCGGTTGAGCGTCCAACTTCAGCTCAGGTCATGATCTCACGCTCCGTGAGTTCAAGCCCCGTGTCAGACTCTGTGCTGACAGCTCAGAGCCTGGAGCCCGCTTCAGATTCTGTGTCTCCCCCTCTTTCTGCCCCTCCCCTGCTCATGCTCTGTCTCTCTCTGTCTCAAAAATAAAAAAAAATAAAAATAAAATAAAATAAAAATTTCTAGTAGCCATATTAAAAAAGTAAAAGAAAATAAAAAGATCAAATTAACTTGAATAGTATATTTCATTTGAGCCAATATATCCAAGATATTATCAATTCAATATGTAATTAATGTAACAATCATTAATGATCTGTTTTTTTCTTTTCTTTCCCCTGAGCCTTTGGTATAAGAACATGGTGTGGGAAGGGAGGCCAAGTCAGAATGGAATGCTGGGTTTTGGCAATGGCTTGGTGCTTCTGCTGCACTGCTCTAGATCCATTCTCTAAAAGAGATATACTGGGAGCACCTGGCTGGCTCAGTTGGCAGAGCATGTGACTCTTTATCTTGGAGTTGTGAGTCCTAGCCCACTTTAGGCATAACACCTACTTTAAAAATGAATAAATGAACGAATTAACTTAAAAAAAAATTTTTTTTTAATGTTTATTTATTTTTGAGAGAGAGAGACAGAGTGTGAGGCAGAGAGAGAGGGAGACACAGAATCCGAAGCAGGCTCCAGGCTATGAGCTGTCAGCACAGAGCCCATCGCGACTCATGAACCATAAGATCATGACCCGAGCCAATGTGGGAGGCTTAACCAACTGAGCCACCCTGGCGCCCCATGAATTTTTTAAAAGAGATGTATTTGGTCAAAGGGCATTTTGGTACTCTAAATTAGTTTCCTAATCAGTTGTATCCATTTATGATACTACTCCCATGAATAAAGGTATCAACATCACCAGCTTCAGATTTGGGAATTTACATTGTAATTTTGGGTTAATTTAGGAAAAGAGTTAATTTAGTAAAGTTAATTTAGTTAACTTAGTGAAAGAAATACTGTACTTCTCTTAATCTGCTTCTTTGATAACTAGTAGCATTAAATATTTTTCACACATTTATTCATATTTTTGTGTGAATTGTTTTCTTACAAGTCTTTGTTCCAATATTAGCCAAAGCCTTAATAAGATTCTTATCAAGTGGTGTCCAATTCTTGAGATAACAACACCATTAATCTTTTTTGTTCATATTTTTTGTAAATATATCTTCTAGTATGTTGTTTGTCCTTTATTTTGGTGATTTATTATTATTTTTTTAATGTTTTATCTATTTTTGAGAGAGAGAGAGAGACAGAGAGACAGAGCCTGAGTGGGGGAGAGGCAGAGAGAGAGGGGGACACAGAATCCAAAGCAGGCTCCAGGCTTTGAGCTGTCAGCAAAGAACCTGACGAGGGGCCCAAACCCACAAACTGTGAGATTGTGACCTCAGCTAAAGTTGGAGACTTAACCGACTGAGCCACCCAGGTGCCCCTATTTTGGTGATTTTTTTTTTTAACATGAAAAATTTCTTTTCTGAAATTTTCATGTTGTCAAGTACTTCAATCTTTTCTCTATAGTGATACTATATTCATGAAGTTTATTATCTTGTGGAGGAAAGACAGGTGGGAATGAAGGAAACATAACACAAATAATTTCAGGAAGTTGTTTGTGTGATAAAGAGAAAATACAGTACACTACTATGATAGAAAGACACCAGAAGGGCCTTCCCACTAGCACCTTGATATTTAAAGCTATTTTCTTCTAGACTTACTAGTTTAAAGCACACTTAAGTCTTTAAATAAAATAGAATTTGGGGCACCTGGCTGGCTCAGTTGGTGGAGTGTGCGGCTCTTGATCTCAGGGTTGTGAGATTGAGCCCCACATTGGGTGTAGAAATTACTTATAAATAAATAAATAAACAAGCAAGCAAACAAAATGGAATTCATTTTTTGACATACAGTGTAAAAGGTGGATCTAAATTCTTTTCTTCCTCCCAAATTGTTCATCAGTTTCCCTCCACCATTTATAGAAAAAAAATCTTTATCTCATTGTACTTTGACATCTTCATAATATACTAAAATTTTTATCAGAATTAGGATGCATTTCTGAACTTTCTATTATATTGAAGGAATCCATCTATTCTTACACCAAGACTTCGCTATCTTACTTTTATTGTTTTATACGTTTCACTTTTGATAGATCTTGTTCACCCTCCTTATAATACCTCCTTCACTCCTCAACACATTTTCTTTCTTGCCTGTTTAGAATTTTCCTTTCTCTCTTTTTGTCATATGTTTAAAAACATCCTTCTGCGTTTTTTTTTTTTTTTAAACAAGAGTCTGCTAAATCTATAACTGAAATTGTAGGAAACAGGTATTTATGTAATATTTATTTCCTATCCAGGAACATCTATTTTTCCATTCATTCACGTCTTTTCAGACAACACAGAAGGTTTTGCAGCTTCCTTTGTAAAGAAATGTATGTATGTTTGCACACATATATAGTGTCTTAGATTGGGTTTCATAGAAAATTGTCTCAGGTTTTCACAGAAGACACATGTAACAAACCAGCCTGCAGTGCATTGCAACTGGGTCCGTAGCTGGTTGGGGTGAAGGAGGGAAGGGGGTGGGGGCTGAAAGAGTTGCTCTGGAAACAGAATGGGACGCTGAGGTTTAGCAATTTACAAATACAATCTTTGAGCGGATCAGAATGCTCAAGTCAGCCTGACAGTCACATTGTCTCTCCTTAGATTGGCCTCAGGGATGGCCGGGCTGTCAGGTGATGGTTAGTATTTGCCTTTCAAAGATTTGTACTCTGCATGATCCCCTCATAACAAACGGGACTGCTTGTTTCCCCCTTGACAATATGGCAGATTATCAAGCTTTTTGATCTTTGACAATATGGAGATGCAAAATGGCATCTGATTTGGTTTTTGTTGTTTTTAATTGCTAAGTGACTAGATTTTTTTTTTAAGAGAGATAGCCCGAAAGCAGCAGTAGAGGGAGAGAGAGAGAGAGAGAGAGAATCCTAAGGCAAGATCCATGCTCTATCTTATGATCCTGAGATCACCTGAGATCATGACCTGAGTGGAAACCAAGAATCGGGCACTTAACCTAGTGAGCCACCCAGGCGCCCCCCACCCCCACCCCTGTTTGGGTTTTGAAGTGTGTTTCTCTTTAAGAGTGAGGTTGAGTTTTCCATAAGTTCAGTAGTCATTTGTATCTCATTTTGAAGCTGGCATGATCTGGACTTTGTATCCAATTCTTGCCTTGCAGAACCAGGGCATTCCTTTTATATCTCCATAGCTTCTGTTATCAGTTCAGGTTCATTTTGATTGCCAGTTGCCTAAAACCCTGACTCAACTGACTTTAGGAGGAAGGAAAATCTTTTGTCTTACATGATATCATCTCCTGGGATACAGTAGTTCTAGAGTTGGCTAATTCAGCTACTCACCAACGGCATCGAGGTGCCTGGTCTTTCTGTCTTTTTGATTGCCACCCTCCGACTTGATTACCTCCTGCTCTCGAGAAGACTGCATCATAGCCAGGCATCCCATTGAGGCAATACAGAATCCAGTAAAAGAATGGCTGTTTCTTACCATGAGCCACTTTTTAAAAAGTTTTTATTTATTTTGAGGGAAAGATCAACAGTGTGTACCTGTGAGCAGGGGAGGGGCAGAGAGAGAGAGAGAGAGGGAAAGATGCTCAGTGCTGGGGTGGGGGGCGGGGGGATCTAACTTGGGGCTCAAACTCATGATTTGTGAGATCATAACCTTAGCCAAAATTAAGAGTCGGGTGTTTAAACGACTGAGCCATCAAGGCGCCCTACCATTTGCCTCTTTTTAAGAACATGGAAACTTTTCTTGAAGTCCCTTCTTAGAAAATATGCCCTTAAATCTCATTAGTCAGACTTGAGTTTTATGTCCGTTCCTAAACTAATAACTGGCAAGGAGCCTGAGACCATCATATTTGGCTCATGTGAATCAGGATTTTCCCTTGAATTATAATGAGTACAAGTGGACACTCTGTTGTCCCACCCCCACTTCTCAAATAATTGGGGTGCTGCCAACAAGACATGTGGACTGGTTGCAGGGGGACAATCAACTGTGATTGCCACAACTTTGCATATGGTATTCTCTTTGCCTAATATGGCCCTCCTCTACTTATCCTCCCATCTGTCATTCATCTTTCAAGTATAGGCTAGGGTGGCTGGGAGGTAACCTTCTTTGTCTCCTCTAGGGTGGGTGGTTAACTCCCTTCGTCTCCTATGGCAGCCTGTGCCGCCCCCATTACACTGCATTGTAACTCACATTTCGTTGCTCAATCTCCTGCCACACCCCAGCTCCTTGAGGGCAGAGACTGGGTCTGATTTGTTTCTGTTTCTCTAGCCCCTAGGACAGGGCACAGTACAGACACTTACTTAACTCATGCTCCTTGAATGAAATCTATTTGCTAGTATTTTATTTTAGAGTTTCAAGTCCAGATTCACAACAGAGACCAATTTATAGTTTTGTGTTTGTGAATGATTTGTCTGCTGAGATTTGGAATTGGGATTATCTTTCCACATACAGCAAACTGAAGGGTCTGCAGAACAAATTGTTTAATTTGTGGATTATTGATTCCTTAAAAGTCCAGAAGTTCAACAAGTATTTCCTGAACACATATTATGTATTGGGCTCCATCCCACTTGGCTCTTTATACAAGGGCGGTGTGAATGTGTTTATGCTTTAAGGCAGCATTTTTTCAGACTGTAGGTCGAGATCTGTTCATGGGTAGTGAAATCAATTTTGTGAGTCAAAAACCATTATTAAAAGGGAAAAAAAAAAGAATACCATAGAGTAGAACAAACTGTATCAGAATCAGAATGCATCACTCTTGGTGAAACTTTATATATGTATAAATAGTGTATGTATATATATATATATATATATATATATATATATAGTGTGTATATAAGTAGTGTATATATATAGTATATATATATATAGTAATTTGTTTATATAATGTTCTGGGTCAAGATATAAAATTTATTTTTTATTATTGGTGACAGTCAAAAAAATTTAAAGCCAGTGCTTCAGGGGCCAATATGTTTTCTTTTCTCTTTCTCTTTGAAGTATATGTTTTTCTACTCCTAATGTCTGGGATCCCTGAAAGGAGAGAAAGACAAAGCTTTGGGGTTCTACTTCCCACCCACACTCCTGCCCCAAGCCAGCCCCCCCCCCCCCCCCCCCCCCCCCCCAGCATTAGATTTGGTTGGCCTCGCACAGAGTTTAGAGTCAGAGGCAGAAATTCAATCCGAGGCTCCAGGACTCATTATCTGAGAAGCCTTGGGCAAGTCACTGGACCTTTCAGAACATCTGTTTCTCTTTTGTGAGGTAAAGATAACAATACTTGTTCCACAAGGAAATTAAGAGGATCCAGTGAAATGTGTGCAAGTAGTTTGTGGTTTAGCAAACTCCCTCCAGTTCCTCAGACTTAGCCCATGGGTTAAAAAAATTCTGTCTCCTGAGAAAGGAGGAAAGACCTCAAGGAATGACCCCATAGAGAAAATTAAGAGGGGCTCCCAACACCCAGGGGCTGCAAATATTTGAATCAAAAAACGGGGGGAAATCAATGGGAAAAGGTCAGACTCTCCTACTTCTCTAATGAGCAGTAATTTTTAAATTTTTCCATGGAACACACTGTCAGGGGGTGCTGATGATATGTTGCTGTGTTCCCTTTTCATAAACATTTGGAGGAAGGTAATCGGACTCTATCTTCCCTTTACCCCTTGCAGGAGGTGTGCTGGGAGCCACCCAGCCTGAAGAGCACTCACGTTGGGCATTGTGGCTGGGGGGGTGAGGTGGGGTGGAGTGGGATGGGGTAAGAGTAGGGTGGCTCAAAGAAGAGGAAGCCAATTGGAGTGTTTGTTGTATCTTGAGGGTCATTCCTCACACATCTGAAATTCTCTCTTCTGTGACTATCGCTGGGCAACTGTCACTGTGGACAAGTTGGGCATAGGCTATCCTTCCTGCTCATTTTCTCTAGCTATAAGCAATCCACCACCCTGGAAAACTCTCTGCACCCTTCACAGCCCAGGTTCTTCTGCTGTCAGCTGTGTGAACAGGAAGCCATAGATGTGGTTCCTTAAAATAAAAAGTTATTTTTACTTGTTTGTTGTTGCTCCTGAATTGTTGAGACTTGGGAGAAAGATTCTGTAGGGGATCATGCTCCCCCACATCCCAAAACACATACACGCATGAACACACACACATACAAACACACACACACACACACACACACACACACACCTCCCTTGAGAGAAGATGGGAAGTTGGTTTGTCTGGGCTGGCTGCTGGGGAAGTGGAGGCTGATAACCTGTCTGGGATTTGTCTTTGTTTCCAAACAATGCCGAACAAGAGGAAATGGAATTCCAGGTGTTTTAGGTAAAGACTGGGGGTCCCCAAGAATCCAGTGGCTCTTTGCTTGTTTGTTTGGTATTTATTTTCCAGTGACTCCTTATGGAGTCCCCTCCAGTATCACAGCATCTCTTTCCCTGTTCTCTGACACATTTCAAACCAGCCTTGACCCTAAGGGTGCCAGGCTTCACCAGCATGCCTGGTGGAAGAGGTGAGGAAGCAGGCAGGGGTAGCGATACCTGCTGCCAGTACCAGGGAAAGAGAAAGATCTCCGCCATCCGAGAAGAGCTATAGCTTGCTTAATCTCCCCAGCACACCTGGGTGTGTCCATTTACCCACAATTTGTCTCTAGTTATACTTTCTCGACAGTCACCAGTGACCGTGAAGTAATCAGGTTCCGTGGCTTTTTCTCAGGCCTCATCTTCCACCTGACTGCCCCTGTTTCTTAAATGCTCACCCTAGTGAGCTAATTCTCCCTCTACTTCTTAGACAATTCTTTGTTTCTTTCTTTTTTTTTTCTTTCTGCATTGCAAATTTATGATCCCCCCAAACCTGTCTTTAGCCCTTTTCTTTCTTTACTTTCCCTCTCTCTGGGCAAATTTTTGTTTCTTTCACCACTGACCACGTAATATGTTGTTGAGACATATTTTCTTTCAAGAATAGTAACTAGCTTAGGCTAAGGGCAGGTTTACATTATCAAGTGTCTACAAAGCCAAGTGCAGAAGCGAGGGTAGGTTTCTGCCAGGGCTGAACCCAGGATTTTGTAGGCTCCCAGGAAGGCAGGCAGAGTTGGCTGAAGTACTGGTCTGTTCCTCTCTCCTTGTCTGCTCACGTCTGCTTCCTGGTTATCTCGTATCTTTCCCCTCCTCTCCTTTCTTGGGTTATCATCTTACCTGAGGCCTTCATGACCTCATTAGTGATTTCCTTACTGTTGGTTGTATTCTTCATCCAAGCAATTTTATTTCAACAGTATCCCCTCTGCCTTGGGTCCCATGTTTAGCGGGCTCCCCTCTAGCCCACTTTGGCTATACTTCTCCATGGGGTAAGGAATCCATAGGGCCAATGGGATGTTTCCACCCAAAGTCCCTGCTCCCCTTCTAGAGCTTATTTCCTGGACCTGGGCCAGCCTTTCTTCCACGTACATTCTTCTGAGGACAGATCACACCACTGTTGTACTTATTCCTAGGCCTGAAAGGTGCCTAATGGGTAGTTGTTTGTTGGAGAGGGGTAGGATGAGGAGGGAGTGGGGATGTGGATGGAGCTTGGACACGTCCATTGAATGTGCTCAAGGCCCCTTGCCCTGTGGGATAAAGCTCGAACTGAGAATGGGCCGGGGGCCAGCAACCAGCTTTCCCCCTAGCATTCCACCCAGCATGGAACTCGGAGAAATTCAATAATTCTATATTTGAACCTGGCCTGCCACATTGTTACTAAGGTTTAAGTATGGCGGGAGGGGTGTGTGTGGAACTTTTTTATTTAATAGTTTGTTGGTTTGGTTTATAGCTTTTTGACATGTGATGTGGGCCTCCTGTGGACTCATGCCCTGGTCCCCACAGACCCCAGGGGCAAGTCTGTATTTCGTGATGGCCAGTTTTTTAAACAAATATATTCCCTAAACAATCCTCTGATTAAATCATCACCTGCCTCAAAACATTTGATAATGACTGCTACTGCTTACTGGGGAGTGAGAGGCTGTGGCTGTTCATTATTTTGGATCAGATGAAGCTGAAAGGTAGGACCTGCCTTTCATCAGAAAAAGGCTGAGGCCAGGCTTGAGCTGGCAAGGGAACAGCTTGCTGCTCAGAGCTCACTGGGAAGGTTTGGAGGACAGAAGCCAGGGCAGACTGACAACCAGTGTTTGGAATCTCAAGCTGAGATGGTATAAGCTCTTGCAGATAAGGGTCGGAAAACCAAAGGCATTTCTAAGGTAAGCTGTCAAGAAGTGGCTAGTCTAAAGCTGTGGAGGAGGGCAGGGAACACACACAGATAAAGCAGACTTGATTCCCAATGTCACTTTTTGCCTCTGTTCCAGATTTTTCTATAGTTCCCACGTGTTGGAACTTGTCCTAGCCTAATCCACAAAAGACGCTTCTAGGGGGTGGGCATGGACAACAGCAACAAAGCTTAATATTTAGCAGGACTTGGCAATCGCTCCTTTTTTTTTTTCCTAAATCTTTTTTTATTTTTTAAGTGATCTCTATGCCCAGCATGGGGCTCGAACTTACCACCCTGAGGTTCAAGAGTCACATGCTCTACTGACTGAGCCAGTCAGGCGCCCTTCGGCAATAGCTTCTAATGAGGAACTCAGAACAATAATGAGCACATTATATTTATAATCAGTCTCCTATTGAACATCTTTAAAGTGACTGAATTTGGGAGATAGTCCATTTAGACCAGGGAGAGGGTAAGTGGGTAGGACTAGAGTCGGAGGAAGTGGACTAGGGCAAAGTGACGTCCCATAACCTCCTCTGCACTTCCGAGGCTGAGTCAGGTGCTCGTGCTGGAGAGAAGATGTGGGACTGAATCCAGGCTAGGGCTTCCTTTGGGCACAGCACCACCTGCCAAGGCAGTGCCACCTGTGGTATTCTCATTCCAGATGTACAAGGATCAAGAGCTTCACGGAGGAGCTGTTGCTGAGCATGGGAGAAAATAGGTAATTTTAAAAATAGGGAATACGGAGGAATGTGTATTTTAGAAAAAGCCTTGAGTTTAAGACTAAAAAAAAAAAATTGCATGCACAGCTTTCCTGGACTTCAAAAACAGACATTAAGGATAGACTCCCCCAAATCTGTCCACCAGGCTGGGGCTTTCACGTAAAATTGTTTTATCTCAAACTCATTGGTATGGGTCCTAAAGGAGGAATATCCTGGCACTTTGGAAGGGATGCTGATGACTTAAGCGGCTGTGTTGTGAGGAACCTGAAGGGCCCCCTTACCCAATGCTCCTTATACCAGCGTGCATCAAAACCACTGGGCCCTGCTTGTTCCAGGTGCAGAGTTTATAAGATTTTTTTTTCCTATGTCCCCAGAGTTATTTCTTGAAAGCAACCGTAGTCAGGTTTTTACTTTTCCCAACAAAGCCACAAATTATTTTTTTATATTTAAAATTTTAAATCAGCTACTCTAGCTTTACCAAGGGAAAATAAAATCCCACTTGCAGAAGCTTAGGCATGGGCAAAATTAAGTTAAAAATTTTCTCCATATTAATTTAGAAATAGTAATAAAAGCAAAGTGTTCTAAAGGTTACGTCAATCAGGGTCCTGGCAAAAAAAAAGCCTGAGAGTGAATCATTTGAGAAAAGCGTAATAAAGACACTGTTTACAAAGTATGGGCTGGGCTTAGACAAAGAAGAGGGAATGGTGCCCTCCTCTTGGTTTGGTAAGTGCAGGAACCATTAGCACCAATAGGTCTAATAGGGCGAGGGGGGCAGAACCAGCTAAGGGGACCCAGAAAGAAAGCCGAAGGGGAGGGCAGGATCACAGGAAGGAAGCAGAGAAATAAATATGCCAAGCTGTCGGCCTATCCTCCCAGACGATGGAGAGCAAAGGGAGCCCATCAGTGCAAACCCCTGTGGTGCAGCCTCTTGGGGAAAAGAGCAGGTGGAGAAGGGTAAAGAGTGGATCTGAGGGGCAAATGGAGAAAATCCAGCATCCATCAGAGACAGCTCAGGGACTCGAGTGGCAGTTGTGTGTTTTCACCAGCCCCAAAGAGAATAGTAAAGCGATTTGCTTTTCTGTCATCTTGTTTATATTACCTTGTAACATGTGTATAGAAACATATTGTCAATAGATGTTAAGGTCTTGTATCAGGGGAGGGGAATGGAATCCTGTGCCCGACGCCCAGTTCCATAGAATCAAGTCTCACTCCAGACACGTGAACTTTAAGCAAGCACTCTAAATGACGCACATCCAGCTTTTAGAACCACTGCACTACAGAATGAAAGGGTGAGTGATAGCAGTTATCTGGTAAGGAAAGTGGAACACTTATCTATGTTGGGAAAACAGCTCTACACCAAATATGGATGCATGTAGACAAGGAAAAGGCAGGAGAACAGACAAATGAGAACACTTGGTTGGTGAGGGGGTTCCAAGTTTTAAAACATTTTTTTTTTTTTGCTATGAAAATGTTCACAACAGAGCTTATTAAATTGAAAACACTTCTTTTTTTATTTTATAATTTTTTTTTACATTTTTATTTATTTTTGAGAGAGAGAGAGAGAGAGAGACAGAGCACAAGTGGGGGAGGGGCAGAGAGAGAGGGAGACACAGAATCTGAAGCAGGCTCCAGCCTCCAAGCTGTCAGCACAGAGCCTGACATGGGGCTGGAACTCACAGACCATGAGGTCATGACCTGAGCTGAAGTCAGACGCTTAACCGACTGAGCCACCCAGGCGCCCCAAATTAAACTTCTAAGATAAGTTGGAGAAGGTAAAACATTAGGTCACCACAGGGTCTGACCCCAGTCCCGAGTTGTCCCTAGAACTTAACCATGGGATCTAAGTTCTCTTGGTCCCTGTTAAGGGCTTCTCAGAATCCCAGAGTCTCCCAAGCTAACTTAGTCCTGAACAGACACCAAGAGGGAACATCTGTGGCCTGAAAGAAGGTCAGACCCTGACCTGGCTTCACAGAACCCCACAGGAAGTACAAATGGGCAGGCAGCCACTATTGACAACGATCCGCCTTCTCCTGCGCCTGGGCTGAGTGCTTGAACCTTTGGGACTTGGGCTGAGAAGTCCCCTTCTATTGCTTTCCTTGTCAGCAGTTCCCAGACAGTGAAAGTTATCTGCCCAGGGGCGCCTGGGTGGCTTGGTCGGTTAAGCGTGTGACATTGGCTCAGGTCATGATCTCATGGTTCGTAAATTTGAGCCCCACGTCCAGCTCTGTGCTTACAGCTCAGAGCCTGGAGCCTGCTTCAGATTCTGTCTCCCTCTCTCTCTGCCCCTCCCCCCCCGCCAAAAATAAACAAACAAAAAAAAAAAAAAGAAAGAAAGAAAGAAAGAAAAGAAGAGAAAAGAAAGAAAGCTATCTGCCCAAGGCAACTTTATGCTGCAACAGAAATAATCCTTGGGGCTAGAGACAGCAATGCTGTACTGGAAGTTTCCCAGGTAGCATGGCTCTTGTCTCTATGGAGGCCCTATGAGCCCTCTGCCTCTTTTTGAGGTCTTCTTTCTTAAAGTTTTTATTTTTTATTTTTTATTGTTTATTTTTTTTCTGAGAGAGAGAGAGAGAGAGAGAGAGAGAGAGAGAGAGAGACCGCAACAGGGGGAGGAACAGAGAGAGAGGGAGATACAGAATCTGAAGCAGGCTCCAGCCTCCAAGCTGTCAGCACAGCACGCCGGGCTTGAACTCACAGGCCGCGAGATCATGACCTGAGCCGAATTCAGATGCTTAACCAACTGAGCCAGCCGGGCGCCCCAAGGTCTTCTTTCTTTGACTCACCTACCAGTGACCTGTAAAGCTCAGGACAGGGCTGGGACCCGAGAGGGAAGCGGATCACGGTTAGCCTGGCTTCCCCGCTGAGGCCAGTGAGTTGCCTGCAAAGGGGAAGTTCAGCTTGTAGGCCCTTGGGGTAGGGAAAGAGGCCCTTTCTAACTCCAGAAGTCAGGAAATTCTCATTATATTCTATGTAAAGAGACCCCTGGTGTTTTCTGGGCTGACACAGAGAAGGACTATTTATTTCTCAGCAACGCTTGTCTGAATTGGCAAGCTTGGGCCGGAGCAGGGAAAAGCAGATCCAAGACAATCATGTGATGGAATTATACCTGCTGAGATAAAGAACAGTGCAGCTCCCCAAGCAAACATTCTTGCAGACTCTGCATTGCAAACTCTGGCTCAGGAGGCACTGGGCTAATTTGTCTTTTGCCAACTAACAGCAAATGGAGGGGGGCAGAGCCTGGCAATGTCTCCAGATGCCTGGTGATTCCAGGATCACTCAGACCTCTCCCCTTTCCCACTGCTGTCCTCCCACTGAGGCCTAAATAACAGGTATGCATTTGCTCTGCTTTGTCAAGGAGCAAATTTTTATTTTTCCGCATCAACTGAAATCAAGCTCTGAACCCCCACCTTGGGCTGACTGGGGTTGTTGGGGGGTGGGGGGAGGATCCTTTGATATTAATTATTATTGAAATTCCTTCTTCCTCTCCCCTGGGCAGTACTAAAATCGAGGGGCCTACTTGGTAACAGAAGAATGCAGCAGGGGTCTGAGATAGTCAGTAAAATAGCCACTATTAATATTCCTTCTTTTGTTACAAGATGCAACTATTGGGCTAAAAGGTTTCCAATATTAGCGTCTACTTTGCCTGCAGACTCTGCTACAGGCCCTTGTCCGAGTTTTCAATGTCATATAATTAGAGATTGTTCCTGAGGCATTAGGTATGGGCCAAGTCTGGGATGGGGGGAGAGTGGAAGGAGCCCTTCCCCCAATAATCTGGGTCAGTGTCTACCCTTCTTCACTATAGATAATTACTATTTGCTCCTTCCTTCCCGTGAATATATAGATAGTTAGAACATCCTCCACCTCTCCTCAGATTTCTGCCACTAAGACCCTCCTACACAGACACTTTGGAGCCCTGACTGCCAGGTGCCAACTGTCTCCCCAGACCCTGCTCAAGAGGCACAGGTGTCCACCATTTGAGGACATCTCCCCTTTAATGTCCTTCCAGGCTTGCAGATTTCAGCTCTGTCCCTCATCCAGGAAGCCTCAGCCTCTCTCCACCCATCCCCACTGCATCCTCTGGGGCAACTTCAGCTTAATTCCTTTTTGGGCTTGACCCTTGAATTGTAGAAAAGCTAGTAGCTAACTGCTGCCACTGGCCGAGACAAAACCAAGAGCCGAGATCACTGAACACAAAACCTTGGCTGATTTGTCATGCTAGACAGCCAGTGAAGAGGAACAGAAATTGTTTTTTTTTCTTTTTAAAAATTTTTCCTATGGCACAAAGGGAAATAAGCCTGCTTTTATTACCATGCCTGAAATTTTGCCACCAGAGGCACTCCTTTGGGTGGGCTGTGCTTGTCTCCAAGGGATCCTAAGATGTGTCACTAGGACCTTACTGTAAGGGGTTCATTTGACACTGAGGGACAGTGGCAGGTGGGAGGACGTGTGGGGTGGGGAAGGCCTAGCTCTGTCCCACTTCACAGTCGGGTCCAGTAGCTGGCTTTGTGGTTGGTTATATCAGGTGACACCGACCAGGAAGTCTTCTCTTCTTTCTGTTGAAGATAAACTTGCAAGTTTCCTGTGGTCTGTTAGGTCCACATCCTAGGCAGCTAGCAAGGTGGGGATTAGCTCGGATATCGAACCACCTGAGAGTTATTGCTGTTTTGTAAGAAATAAAGACCTTCAAGGCCACATTTAGAACGAGCTGGGAATCAGAACACATAACTGGCAGAGGTCTCAACTCACACTGTCAGGGGCAAGCACTGAGATAAAATTCTCATCAGGACTGCCAAGAACCAATAGGCATCTCTGGGATCCTATCAGGATTAACAAGCTATAAGCAGACTCTGGCTGGAATCAGATTCCTTCACTTACTGTCTGTGTGACCTTGGGGACATATATTCTGTGCCTCAGTTTATTATCCCCTAAAGTGGGGATAATAACATCCCTACTCCAGAGAGGTGTTGTGGGGGATTTGTTAGTATATTTCAGCACTTAGAAGAGTGCCTGGCTCATAACAAGTATTATATAAATTTTAACTGTTGTGGTTACTGTTGTTGCTGTTTAAAGCCAGGTGGATCTTAGAGCCAGGAACTTCAGGCAAGCCTTTGGAGCTGCAACTAGAGATAGTTAATTACACTTGCTCCCAGTTTTTGCCCAGGGCTACAGATGACAATAGCTGTAAAATACGCAGAGTTTCCCTGGGTGGGGCAGAATACCCAGATTCCTCACTAGAACCCAGGTACAAAGGCTTTTACCTTGGGGCATTGCAGCCTAGGACCCTATTCCTATATAGTTGAAATATACCCTGGGGGCTCCTGGCTGGCTCAGTCAGTAAAGCTTGATCTAGCTTGATTCCTGATCTAGAGCTTACTTAAAAAATGAAAAAGAGGAGGAGGAGGAGGAGGAGGAGGAGGAGGAGCAGGAGAAATAAGCCCTTAATGGCTATAGGGTAAGGGGCTCTGAAAGGCTTTTGGGTCCCAATACATCTGCATCATGGGCTTGCCTCAATGCCTAGAATTGTCTCCAGTGTTTCCAGGATTCTGAAGGGGTTATCCTGTCTGTAGCCAGACTGTGTGTGAATCCTGACTGCACTCAATAGCTAAGAATCTTGGAGAAGTTACTTGATCTGTGCACCTCAGCTTGCTTATCTGTAAAAGTGAGACTAATGATAGGACCATCTTTATAGAGTGTTTGAGAATTACATGAAATAATGTGTAAAGGTTTGGCAAAGTGCCTGGTACACCCTCAACACTCAGCAACAGGCAATGAGGGTGGATTTGACTAGAGAAAGTATCAATTAGTGATTTCATATTTATTAATCCACAAATACTCAATTTTTACAAATCATATAATAAATATCAGGTATACAAAATTGCTGAAAAAGTAACATAGTGAACACCTTTATACACATCATTTAGGTTCAATAACTGTTTTATTCGTGACTGCCATTTCGCTGTTACTTGTGGGTTTTGTATAGTTACTTTGCTCTTATGTGGGTATTTTTCCCTCAATCACTTGAAACTAAGTTGCGGGGCGCCTGGGTGGCTTGGTCGGTTGGGCATCTGACTTCGGCTCAGGTCATGATCTCACGGTCCGTGAGTTCGAGCCCCGCATCGGGCTCTCTGCTGACAGCTCAGAGCCTGGAGCCTGTTTCAGATTCTGTGTCTCCCTCTCTCTCTGCTCCTCCCCTGTTCATGCTCTGTCTCTCTCTGTCTCAAAAATGAATAAACGTTAAAAAAAAAAAAAATTAAAAAAAAAATTAAAAAAAAAAAAAAAGAAAGTAAGTTGCAAACATCATGACGCTTCACCGCTAAATACTTCAGCATGTAACTCCTCCGAGTAAACAGATTCTCCTACATAACCCCAATACCATTACTACATCTAAAACAATAGGCAATGATTTTTAAATATTACCTAATACTGAGTCAATATTCACACATCTTCTGTTGTTCCCAAAATGTCTTTTAGTGTTTTCCAACTATGAGCCAATCACAGTTTATGCATTCATTGTGTTTGGTTGGCTCTTTCAATCTAGACTATCCTCCCCATCATTCCTTTTTTAGGGATACTGACTTTTGAAGAGGCCCGACTGTCTTACGTAACGCCCCACATTCTGGATTTGTCTTCCTGTTTGCTTGTAGTGCTGTGAACATTTTCAAAAAGGTTGAAAAAAAATCTGGAGCTTGAACTGGAGTCCCCAGGCTGTCCCAGGGACACATAACCCTATTGCCCATAGGAAATGAGGGAGGAAACAAAAAAAACAAGGCATATTCTTTTTTTTTTTTTGAAACTCGAAACCTGTTCAACACTAACTTCCCATTTCCCGCTCTCTCACTCGCCGCCAACCACCATTTTACTGTCCGTAAGAATTTCACTGCCTAAGAACCGCATAAAAGAGGAATCAGAATATTTGTCCTTTTGCTTATTTCACTTAGCATAATGTCTTCAGGGTTCATCCATTTGTAACCTGTCAAACATATTATTCCCTTGTATGTAGACACCACATTTTGCTTATCGGTTCATCTGTTGATGGACACTTGGGTTGCTTCCATATCTTGGCTGTTGAATAATGCTATTAAGCACATGGGCGTATGAGTACTTGTTCACGTGCCTGCAAAGCACACTCACTTTTACCTGTTGTTCCGGGGCTAGGCCTCACATGGCCTCTGGCAACTGGTAACTTTAGAAATCACGTTTTGAATCCAGTTTTCCTTTTCATCAGTCTCTCCCTGTTACCAAGAGTCTAACATAAAATGACATTTGCAGTTTTGCCATTGTCTGGAGCTTCTAGCCATCGACAGCAACAAGAGAAATCTGGACATCACTCAGAGCAAATATTTCTATACTGTTTATTATGGCAAGTGTATTGATTATAACATGTAATATATATCTATATTATATTATAATATAAGGTGTGAGAAGCCGAAAGCTCAAAGCCTTTAAAACCACTAAATGTAAAGGGCTAGAGATGCCCCCCCCCTTTTTTGTTAAGTTTATTTATTAGAGAGAGAGAGAAAGAGAGAGCAAATGGAGGAGGGGCAGAGAGAGAGAGAGGGAGAGAGAGAGAATCCCAAGCAGGCTCTGCACTGTCAGTGTGGAACCCGACGTGGGGCTCGAACTCACAAGCCGTGAGATTGTGACCTGAGCCAAGATCAAGAGTCGGATGCTTAACTGACTGAGGCACCCAAATGCCCCCACAGATGCCCTTTGAAACCAACTTAATGAATTTTTAATCTGTTAGGCTTCCATACTTTAGGGAGCTCCCTTATTAAAGGTATTTATTCCAAGTCTCCAAATTAACATGCGTGGCTTACATTTAGCTACCCATAAACTATGAGAGGAAGCAAGGCAAAGTAGAACAAATGAACTCTGAACTGGATGATCATGAGATGGGATCCAGTATCTGAGTGCTATTGATAACCCTGCGACCTGGGACAAAACCTCAATCGTACTGTCAGTGCCTCAGTTCTCTCATCTGTCAAATGGGAGGTTGGCTTATAGCCCTCAAATGCTATGATTGCCTGAGCTACATTTTACTTATTTGCAGAAATCAATAGTAGGGGGACAAGTGAGGAGAAGGGAAAGCCCTTAGATCGAGTCCTAGTTTCTTCACAAATGAGTTGGGTGATCTTCCGTAGATCTCTCCATTTTATAAGTCTAAACTTTCTCACTTGCAAAATGGGGATGATAACTATTGCAGGGCAGTGGTGAAGATTATAAATAATGAAGAACGGTCAAAGGGCTTCGTATTTTTAAGGTGCTATAGGGTCACATGAGCATGGTTATATGGAGGATTTTAAGCCATCAAGAGTGCTGCAAACGTAAGGGATTACTACAGAAGTAAGGACACCATTCTTTTAAAAAAATTGTTTTAAATGTTTATTTGTTTTTGAGAGAGAGAGAGATACGGAGTGCAAGCAAGGGAAGAGGGCAGAGAGAGAGACACAGAATCTGAAGTAGACTCCAGGCTCTGAGCTGTCAGCACAGAGCCCAACGCGGGGCTCGAACTCACAAACCGCGAGATCATGACCTGAGCTGAAGTCCGAGGCATAACTGACTGAACCACCCAGGCACCCTGAGAAGTAAGGACACTATTCTTAGGGGCTCATTTATATTTCTACAAACTCACAGTAATGTACACTAAAATAGATTATGATTTCTGCTGTGCCCCTTTTCCTGAGAATCCATTCTCTGTTGGAACTGGGTATTTCCTTCAATTGCTTTGGATGTTTTGGTAGATCCTCCCCCATCCTTACTTTATAGACTTTCAACAGCTGTTTGAAAATGGTTTCTTTGTTTTGCTCTGGAACTTGTTGCAGCATATCTTGTTTCCACAGCCCTCCAGCCTGCCATGGAGCTTCGGTCCTGCCAGTTGTGACGACTCTGAAGGTCTTTGTCAGTTCCTTTTAGTCCTGGAACACTTGATCAGCTAGTTGGGTTGCATGTCACTTTAACCACTGAAGAGCAGGTTCCCAGGCTTTGCAGTATTTTACAATCTGCAATTTAGTTATGATTATTTCAACAAGTGTTCCTCACCAGAGCTTTAAATAGGCCTCATTAATGTTTGTTCCGGCTTCACTTTACAACCACCCGATCCTCTCTTCTAAGGAACTCCTTGTGTTTCCGGATCAAAGGGAGACTATTTGAGAAAAAGAATATAGGAATAGATGTGCTCAGAAGTGAGCTAATGGCTCAATGGATTACACATTTGTTTAGAGTTAAGGAAGGTATGCCAGACTAAATAATTAGTCTGCATAAAAATTGCCTGGAACTCACCATAAAAATGCAGATTTCTGGACTCTGACCCCGGAGGTCCTCTGATTAAGGATTTCTGGGGTGGGTCATTTTATTTTATTTTTATTTTATTTTTCCCACCCAAGGGTCATTTTAAAGGTGCTTCCAGGTGATTTTGATGCAGGGCTCCACATTTTAAAAACCTGGTGGAGAGAGCACCGTTCTCTTACTGTTTTAAGCAAGTTGACTCAAGATAAGCTGCAAACTTACTGTGCTCAGTCTCCATGTTGATAAATGGCCATGAAAACAGTAGCTGCCCTCCCAACCTCACAGGTTTGAAATGGGAGTAAAATGAGATAACAGATCCAGAACCATTTTGAAAGAGCTCACACCAGGGCCAGGCAGCCTCATCCTTCTCAGCATTCTCTTGCCCCAAGGGAGCAGACCCCAGCTGGCAGGATCCTGCCCTCACCCCACTAGGCATTTGCCATAGGCACTTGAAGGGAGGGAAGCCCTTGACCTGCCTTTGTCTACTTGGTTCAGACAGGCTCACCTAGGTTTATGTTCTTCTTAATAGAGCACTGTAGGACCACACACATTTCTGTCTCAAAATCTTGGCAAAAAGGCACCTGGGATGACCCTCCTATAGGCCCAGGTCCTCCTTGAAATCTAGGTACATCTGCATCACTAATAATCCCTTTAATCTAATTTTCTACCATATCACATAATTTCTGGGCCACACAGGTCTTCTCTTTGCACCAGGGCTTGTCCCTGAGGGTTTGCGGTCCACACCCAGCCCTCATGCTTTGGCTGTGTTCCCAGGTACAGTATGTACCTTTTGAAGTTTAGAGTGATCCTTCACATTAGTCTTTTCTTCCTCCCTCTGTTCTAATCCCTTTGGCAAGAACCTTTCCAGGGTATTCTATTCTATTCTATTCTATTCTACCATTTTTGGCCACATTCAGCTTGGGGTAAAATAATGGGAGTATCATTTCCAGTTAAAGCACTCTGCCCTTCTCTCTTTCAGCTATATTGGGCAGGGCCCTCAACCGCTGAGGCTTTTGTTAAATAGTCAGCACTTTTTGAGCATTCACAGGTGTTCTGCAGAGAAAAGAGGGGCATGACTCCCCTCCTAAAGCCTAATTCTTCCTCTTGCTCTCTCGCTCTGATTCCTTCACTTGTTCAGTCCAGAGATGATCCTTGGGCAGCCAGTACGTGCCACACATCAGAGAGACAGCATAAGACAGACAGTATTCCTACCCTTATGGAGTTTATGTTCTAATGGGGAAGACAGAATTAATAAGTGAGGAAGAACATTGAAGGTAGTGGTAAACATGACAAAACGACCCACTGTAGTGTTATGCAGAGTAAATGGGGCTGGCGAATTGCTACTCTAGATGAGAAGTCAGGAAAGGCATCTCTGAGGAAGTGATATATGAAAAAGAGACTTGAGTGTACCAGCCTTGGAAGGATTGGGCCCTGAAAAGCTGTTACAGGAGTTTTCCCCTTGATGGTTTCTGTGTTATTTTGCCAAGAAAAGAAATCCTTAGAAAATCTTATGCTCTGACTATGATGACATTATAAAGATTATTGCTAGTGTATATACAATAGCCCACCAGAATGAGTACACAGCATATGCCCTGCTACAGCTCTGGGCCCCTTCTCAAAGGATCACTCTGGTCAGTGGTGGCAGAGAAGCCATAGGATCCCTCAGAGTAGACTCCTAAAAAGGCCAACTTTATCCAGTTAAATTAAGCAGTTGATGAAAATGTTAAGCTTTTAGAGCCCGGGGAGAGGTTCCTATCCTTCAGAATATCCTGGACTTTCCAACTACATCCTGGAGACTGAGAGTCTTTCTAACCAGTCGTTCATTCTATAGCCAGTTAAAAGGCTTCTCTGCATTATCCTCAGGAGAACTGGCATACCCACTATGGCTCGAAAGAGGATTTGGACTCTTTCTGTAAGAGCAAGGGGGGCAAGGAAGAAACATGTGTTAGAGAGAACTAGAAGAGGAAATTTGGGGGAAAGGGTAGAGCTAAAGAATGGGGAAATCGAAGGGAGGAAGGGCTATGTGTCCTTGAGCAATTTAATCTCATTTATTTATTTATTTATTTATTTATTTATTTATTTATTGAGAGAGCACACGAGTGGGGCAGGGACAGAGAGAGAATCCCAAGCAGGCTCTGTGCTGTCAGTGCAGAGCCCAGTGCTGGGGTTGATCTCAGGAACATGAGATCATGACCTGAGCCGAAGTCAAGAGTTGGACACTTAACCTACTGAGCCACCCAGGTGCCTGGCAATTTATTGAATCTCTAAGAACAGTAGCTTCTCTAGGCTTCTCCAGAGCTTGAGGAATTTGGGCACACTTGGAGTTGGGCAGAGGGGTTGGCTATGGCTGTTGTCTGCCCCTTCTGCCCTTTCCTTCCTACATTTCAGAAGGTGGATTTCCCCATGGGTGGGAGCTGTGTGTATCAGAGACCATTTGCTTCAGAGTAAGTGTGAAGGGAAGGCCTGAATCATTAATAGAGGAAGCTGGTAGAAAAGTGACATCTCATTATGCAAATGATTCTTCATCTTTAAGAATGAGCCTAGTGGGTAAGAAAGTATTAATGGGGTGAAACTTCCATTAGAATGTGACTACCATCACCTGTCATTCCCACAGGAGGGCTGTGTGAGGTCTAACTGAGCAAGAGATGGGATCAGGTGGGTTAGGGGTGGGAATGTAGATGGGTCCTTCCAGCACTGAGCAGCCTACCCTCATGTTACCCCAGAGCCCCAGTTGGAAGGGTGGAAAGAATGGGGAAAAGAGATGGGGGGAAAAAGTTCTGAAGAGTTCTGTGGACTAATTCAATGACTATTTAGAATAATAAAGTAACCCAAATAAATCCTGAGGTTCTCAGGAGGCTCAGTTTCCCAGAATCATAATCAAAGAAGGTAATCCCAGAGCCAAGAAGAAATGAAACCTGTATTCTAATCTTTAGAGATGCAAATCTGTCAAAGAATGCTAAAGGGGATCTGATTTATAAACCCAGAGGACACTCCTTAAATTCCCTTTTCTCTCCTCCTCAATCTGCATCTGACAGAGACTTTTACCACCAAATCCCTCAAATTGTCCTCAATCCCCAGGCATGTGTTTATGCCCCCTCTTGCTCACCCCTTCTTCTTCCTCCTGCCTCTCCAATCCATTTCTTTTCATCTCCCAGCTCTGCACAACCAAAGCTTACAAATTGATTTGGAAAAGACAAGACTGTTCCTTAGAGCAGTGCCGGTGCAGTGCAAATACAATGTGAGCCACTTACAGAACTTAAAATTTGCTGGTAGCTACATTTGAAAAGGTAAAAAGAAATAAGCGAAATTAATTTTAATAATATATTTAACCCAGTATGTCCAAAATACTATTATTTCAACATGTAAACGCTATATAAATTATTGGGGGGAGATATTTGACATTTTTCTCATACTGTATCTTTGAAATCCAGTGTGTATTTTACACTTATGTTAATACTTCATTTATACTTTGTTTTATTTTCTTAAAATTTTTTTTGGTGTTTATTTATTTTTGTCAGAGAGACAGAGCACAAGCAGGGACGGGGCAGAGAGAGAGGGAGACACAGAATCCGAAGCAGGCTCCAGGCTCTGAGCCATCAGCCCTGATGCGGGGCTCGAACTCACAAACCACGAGATCATGACCTGAGCCAAAGTCGGATACTCAACTGACTGCGCCACCCAGGTGCCCCTTTTTACACTTTATTTTAAAATGGACTGACCACATTTCAAATGCTTATAGCCACATGTGGCTAGTGGCCATATTGGACAATGCAACCTTTTAGGTTAGGTGAATGGGCAAGGAAAGGGAGAGACAGGGGCCCCAAATACAACGACATGGCCTGGTTCATGAAGGCACTTTCAGAAGTTGGTACAATAGCAAAACGATAAGAATAAGGGTAGTGTGCTGAGTTCTACTTAGAAACAAATGTATTCAGTTTCCAAGTTGTGAGATTGTGAGATGCTCCTCGCAGAAATAATCATTTATGAAATGATAATAATAATTGATGGTACTCTTATTCTTCTTAATGTCATTCTGTGGCTAAATAAAAGGTGGTGACTGGGGTGGCTCAGTCGGTTAAGCATCTGACCTCAGCTCAGGTCATGATCTCGGGGTTTGTGGGTTCAAGCCCTGCATTGGGCTCTGTGCTGACAGCTGAGAGCCTGTATCCTGCTTCAGATTCTGTGTCTCCCTCTTTCTCTGCCCCTCCCCCGCTCACACTGTGTCTCTTCCTCTCTCTCAAAAATAAACATTAAAAAAAAGTGTTTTATTGGACCATTAAATCCAAATGTCAGGAAACCACTGTTTATAGCCCATCTTTTATATACATTAGCCCATTTAATTATCCTTACCATTGCATGATATATTTGCTTTTTTTGTTTGTTTTGAAATAATCACACACTTTCAAAAAAGTTGCAACTATAGTGTATATAACTTTTTCTCCCTGAACCATTGAGTGTAAACTGTTGATTTGATGCTCCATCATCCTCCATATTTTATTGTGTATTTCCTACAAACATGGACATAACCTACAAATCCACAATACAGTTACGAAAATCAGGAAGTTATATTACTATTACCCAATAGTTAGATCCTATTTAGGTTTGAACAGTTGTCTCGATAATATCTTCAGTCTCCTTCAGTCTAGAGGAGTTCCTCAGTCTGACTTAACATGATCGTGGCACATTGGAAAATAACAGGCCAGTTATTTCATAATGACTAAGTAGTTAGTGGGGAGTTAATTTAAAATTATGCAAGTATCCCATTTCTCATCAAACTTTTACGTTACTCATTAAGTATTTTGATGCTTAAATTGTCCCCAGTGAAAGTCCTTTCAAGTTGTTTTCTGTGTCCTTTTGACACATCCCCATCATTCTTTAAGCACTTTTTTGCTTTACAGCACATCTTTTCCGGGTTCATCTTGTACTTTTCCTACCTGGTGCTGGAGTATTCCACCATGGATATCTTCCTCATCCTCCTTGGGCTCCAACACCCCATGCCAGGACTCCTTTATTTATCTTCCCAGTCTTACAGTAAATTTTTAATTTCAAAAATCATTATTTTCAATTTCTGAGAGTTTGCTCATTTTCTGAACTTTTTTCCTTCTTTGTTCCCTTCCTTTCTTCTTTTTTTTAAAGTTTATTATTTATTTTTGAGAGAGAGAGAGAGAGAGACAATATGAGTCGGGGAGAGGCAGAGAGAGAGGGAGAGAAGGAATCCCAAGCAGTCTCTGCACCATCAATGTAGAGCCTGATTTGGGGCTTGAACTCAGGAACCATGAGATCATGACCTGAGCCAAAATCAAGAGTTGGCCACTTAATTGACTGAGCCACCCAGGTGCCCCTCTTCTTTTTTAATAGAACGCTGTTCTTGTTTCATGGAAGCAATTTTTCTCTTATCTCTGTGATGATATTCATTCTTTTTTTTAAGTTCATCCATTTATTTTGAGAGAGAGTGCACCTATGAAAGTTGGGGGAAGGGAGTGGGGGCAGAGAGAGAGAGAGAGAGAGAGGGAAAGAGAGAATCTCAAGCAGGCTCTGCACTACCAGCATGGAGCTCCACACAGGGCTTGATCCCATGACCATGAGATCATGACCAGAGCCGAAACCAAGAGTCAGACACTCAACCGACCGAATCACCCAAGTACTCCTGATGACAGTCATTCTTGCTCATTTAGTTTTCTCCTATTTCATTCATTGTTTCTGTTTCTTCTGAGTGTCCTTGTACCATTAGTTGGTTTTGGCCTCTCTTGTGTCTTTCATGTCGGAGGCCTTTCTCACACATCTGGTGTTTCTTGACCTTTGTTTCTATATAAGCATGAGGCACTGAGAGGCTAACTAGAACTTGGGGTGGTGGGCACAGATGCCAGATAAAATACAAGATGCCCAGTTCAATTTGGATATCAGATAAACAATAAACAATTTTTTAAAAATATAAGCATGCTCCAAATATTGTATGGGACAATTTAAGAAATTATCCATTGTTTATCTAAAATTCAAATTTACTTGGGCATTCTGTATTTTTATTTGCTAAATCTGGTTGCCCTAGCTGGGATCTGAGTCAACTAACGAGACCTCAATTTTTCTTGGGCCTATCAGACTTCTCAGAGAAAATCCTTCAGTTTGCCCTTTGGGGCTATAAGCCCAGCTGCTGATGTGCTAGAAGCCAATTGTGGGAAGAAAGCAGTTGTGGACTCTCTTCAGTGCTACCATCCACCCCTCTTCAAAGTGCCTGGTGTCCCTCTCTGGAACATAATCCTAGAGGAGAAGGGGAGAAGGAAGGGGACTAGAAGTGATCTGAATGGGTTTTATATAAACATTCAACCAATCCCTGTTTTCAGGCCTGCTTAGAACTCTGACCTTGGGAGATACTGGTTGCCTCCAGTAGCCGAGTCTCTGAAACCCTGATTTCTTTCTCCAGCATGTTTAGCTTTCAACTTTCTCTGAAATATTATTCATTTCTCTCATTTGCTGTGTCTTTGTCTAGTGCTCTTTCAGTCTTTCTGGTTTTATGTCATTGAAAATTTTTTTGCTGAATTTGTTCTGCGAGAATAGAGATAAATGTGAGGGTTCAATCTGCCACGTGTGACTGGACAACAATGATTTTTCCATTTATTTTATTGGTCAATATACCTGGAGGAGAAATTGTCTGTAATGTGTTGCCTACTCCGATGTCCTGGGAAAAAGGTGTTTTGATAGCCCAGGATTTTTTTTTTTTTTTCCTCCTGTTCCTCCCCTGCCCCCAGTGAAAGACCAAAGGTGCCCCTGGTGTAGGTTATTTGGCCTTCCAGACTTGGTACTTCAGCAGTGTTGGCTCCCCAAGGAGGGCTGGACTGGAGTGCCTATAAATCTTCAATCTTAACCAACTGTGAGTTTTAAACCTAACTGTTCCCTGCAGGTCTGTGGCTCAGAGCAATGAATTTAGATAAGGGCAAGGTTTATTGTTGTTTATTGCTTTACAATAAGTGCTGTTTGCTCATGGTAATTGGTTTACAAAAGCTCTTCAGTCACTAATAAATAAACACCCAGGGTCATTTGTTAAGTTGGAAGGTGAGGGGTCCCAGGGCTCAAGGACTGTGAACCCTGGTCATTGCCTACTGCCTTGGAAACTACCTCTGAAATGAGCCTAGGAAATTTCAAACGTAGTTTGATTACTTCCAAAAATTATTTTCTATCAACTCATATTGTTATAATTAAACTAGTTGCTACGTGTGATAAATATTCTAGGCAGTAAAATTCGGGCTCCTAATCACCATAGACAAGGAATGGAAGTGAATAGCAAGAATGGGGCAGGAGTGCCAATAGCTCTCACTAGACTTGGCCCCATTTTACAGATGATGAAATAAGCCCAGAGAACCTTGTAGCAAGTAAGTGGTGCCAGTGGATTTAAATTCATGTTTGCCAGGCACTGACTTGTAGAGAAGGATTTGGACCCTCTTCCAATTTAAAAATCTGAAGGGCCTGTGTTCATTCTGGGAGAACAAAGGGTAAAACCAAAGAACTCTCTGCAAACAGAAATTTCCTCTTCTATTTGCCAAACGTGGTTTTACACAAAAAGTCATTTCTCTAGCAGATATGGCAGGGCAGCGGGATTGGGAGGCCAGTTGTCAGGAAGGCTTCTACTTCAGTTGTGTTATCAGCAAACCAAACCAGAAAAGATACATGGTGGTAAGGAGCAAGAACAGTAAATCTTTCTTGGTTCAGCCCACAGTTAAAGAGCACTGATGTTCTTTTATAGTGGACAAGCTTATCGTCAGGAAAACAAAGAGACCTCTTTCCCCCTGACCAAAAAACCCACAAAAAACAAAAAACTCCAGGCTTGATGGGACTCAGACCTGGGCCTGATACCTCTAGGTAGGGAGGTATTAGAGAAAAAAGTGAATTCCTGTGAAGAGTTTCATGGGGCAGGAGGGTAGAGGGGGGAGATGAATATGTCAGTTACTCTCAGGTAGTCCAGAAGAGTCTGGCAATGTTAAATTTTTAGGTTCATTTTAATTGTTCTGACGTCTTAACCCAGTAATAAATTGTTGTTAGTCATTTTTATGCAATGATAAAAGATGCATAAAGTGGTTAGTGCTACTTCCTGCTCAGGGCCCCCTCCTCAGGATGGAGTGTTATTGAGATACATTTTATCCAGGTAAGTTGGCAGTTTTACCAGGGTATAGAGGACGCTGACAATTACCTCTCGTGCTGCAGCACACAGTATAAAAAGCCTCCAAGTCCTAATTCCATCTGACCATGAGAACATGTCTTACAGAGAGAGCAACTTTGGTGGCCCTGGAGAGTTTGGTCACCAGGTTACATTATTTTGATTGTAGAGGAAGCCCATATTCCTGCTTCAGAGCTAGGCATCAGTACATAGGGAGGTAGGTGATTAATAAATGTGATAAAATGGATATTCTGTGTTAAATGTGATCAAATGGATATTCCATGTTAGATCTAAGCTGTATGAGTTTTTAGATCAAGTTCATATAAGAACATTCTTGAATCCTTTCCAATACATTGAGGTCAGAGTGTCCATGGAAAGCTACCATGCACAGACACTGGAAAACAAAAGTCATTCCTAATTTCAGCCATGTGACCCCCAGTATCACCTTGCTGATGTGTTTAATTTTTAGTCCCTTAAAGTGGAGAGAACCCTTTTTACAAGGTTACCATGTAGAGCAGTCATTGCCAAGCTTGATTTTGCAAAAAGCAAGAGCCTTTCTGAAGTTGTTGCGGATCCTCAAGAGATTTCGATTTATCCTGGTATGGCCTTCCCACTAAGTGCATGCCATCAGGAGAAACACTTGTGAAGTTAAACAATGATGGGGTGATGGGACTCCAAAAAAAGTTGGAAATTCTTGATGTAATAAGGTCGTACTGCTAAGAGTAAAGGAAGAAGTGACTTGTCTTTATGATGACTAATTTGACAATCGCAGGGCTTCATTTGGTTGCTGTTGCCAAAGGAGGAGGGAGGAGGAAGAAAAGACAGGGAGATAAGGGGCGGAGGGAGAGCTGCCTCGGTTGTGACAGTTCTACTAGACCGTAAATTAAGCTAATTATTAGTATCAGCTGTTACTTATTATTTAATTCAGTAGCACCACTCTGTAATTCTACAACTCGTAAGTTGGCACAGCGTTTTGTAATGGAGTTGTATAAAGATCCTATATAAAATTCAGCTTACTATTCTTGTTATTATATTTAGGAGTCACCTGACCAAGCTGGCATTGATCATGAATTAAGAAGATAAACTTAAGGAAGAGGCTGAGAGGAAGCCGATGTTTGGCTAAAGGTTAAGTAGGATGAAATCTGCAATAAAGCCAAAGGTGTGGGTTCTATTTCTGATTTTGTCATCATTTTGACCTTTTGGAATGGAGATGAAATGAAAATGTTTGTCTTGTATCTACCCACCCAGGATGTGATAGAGAACTCTGGGAGACTGTAGGAGAGAAACAGAGACTCCCCTAAATAAATGCATTAAGTAAATGTCAGGTAATACAACCCTTGACAGTCTTCTAGCTACCACACTTTGAAAAGCTATTTATTTAGGAGACAGAGGACAGAGAGGCCTGGAGTTTCAAATTGATACTCCTGCAAGGCACCCATATATATTAGAACACTTCCAGAATTATAGGTAAAATAAGTCCATGGGAGCAATAGGCAAATGTCTTTGTGTCTCCATAGTGACTCTTCCTTCTAGCATTGAAATTTTTCTTTGACTCTTCCATGTGAAGACTTATTTTGAAGACTTATTTTGTAAGTAGGCTAGACCAAAGTAATAAGTGGGAAACAATTTATAGTGGTTCAGTATTCAAGCCGTGGAGAACCAAGTAGGGGTGCTACCCTGAGTTCATCCCAGCTGCCTGCCACCTTATCCCCCACCTCTATTCCCACTGGATTTTTGGCAGCTGAAGGGTCATCCCTCTGGGGTTCCCCAAGGCTCATTCAGGCAGGTTGGTCAAGTTTCCTGCCTTTCTTTGCAGCCCATTCCCCAACTTGGTTCACTGGGATGTCAATGAAGGAAAACCTTGGCAGTTACTTCTGTGTTTACTGACCCTAATTTTGGAAAGTGTTTCTGAGAGGAAAGGACAGCCAACATCATGAGTTTCCTATCTAGAGGCTCCATCTGCATCTGAAAAGAATTGTAGCTTACTGGCTTGCTTGCCTGTATGATATAGCAGGGATCATAATGGGGGGCTCTGGCAGTGGAGGATGGCTCAATCCTTAGTGGACAACCCTGCGCCCACACAGTTGCTCAGGCATCACAGAAAGAGGTGGCACAGTCCTAGCCCTTGATGGATTTGTAATCTAAAGTTAACATTTTTTACATTTAAAAGGAGAACTTAAAAATATGCAGGTTAATTCCACTTCTTAAATATTTATCAATTGCCCTTAGCTTGGACCATTAAACACTCTCTTTAAAACCCCATCTTTCTTTGCCCTCTCTAGTGGAGTGTTCACAAGAATAGGTTTTTCCTCTTTCTTCAAATGTTCTTCTACAGCATTTCCCTTTAAACTAAACTAAGGAAATATTATTATAGCTGAAATCTTTCCCTATTCAGCTAGAAATGAGCATTTAACTTAAAACAAATTGCAGGTTAAGCTTTAAAGGGCCATTAATTAGTAAAGGTACCAGAGGAGCAAGGTGACTAGATGGCTGAAATCAGGCAGAACAGCCTAATTTTTGCTTCTTATCCCGTGTGACATTTGTCCTTCAGAAGCACGTTAGATGACCGGATGAGCTTACTTGCTAGAATTTCAGCATGGTGCCAGGCACATACAAAGTTCTTAGTAACTGTTCTCTGCCCTTTCCCTTTTCTCTTCTCCCAGTAGCCACCATGCCTTCTACTGCGTTATGAAAATGATGGCTTAAACTCCCTCAACCTTTCTCAATTTAGAGCTTATCTCTTTGGCATTCCTTTCCTGAGATTCCTCTAATAATCTCCTGCCACTCCCAGGTTCCTCTGTGGCCCTGCTATTCTAGTAACCCCTCCTCTACTGTGTATCTTCATTCTCTCCCTCTGATGTTTCCTTAACTTAGTCAGCCAATATGCTCTCCCTTGAAGTCCAACAAAACTTTCTCTCCAAACTTTTTCTGCTTAAGTTACTGGCTGTTTTCTACTATCTACTGGACCAAGCATCTTGAAACAGTGGTCTACACCCACTCCAGTTCCTCATCTAAAATCTGCTCTTGTTGCAATCTGGCTCCTGCAGTTACTAAAATTGCTTCCCCAGGGGCACCTGGGTGGCTCAGTCAAGTGCCTGACTTCAGCTCAGGTCATGATCTCACGGTTCATGAGTTGGAGCCCCACATCAGGCTCTGTGTTGACAGCTCAAATCTTGGAGCCTGCTTTGGATTCTGTGTCTCCTTCTTTCTGCCCCTCCCCAGCTCATGCTCTCTCTCTTAAAAAAAATAAACATTAAAAAAATATTGTTTAAAAAATTGCTTTCCCAGAGACCAGTAATGATCTCCTATTTACCAAATGTAGTGGCCTCTTCTCATTCCCCTTCTGCCTGTCTATGGCATGTGATGTACTTACCCAGTCCTGATTAAAATTTTTCTTACTGCCTTTATCTCTATTTGCCATTCTTTATCATGTGTGCTGTTTATCATCTCCCTTGCCAGGCTCCATTCTTAGCTGCTTCTGTTTTTCTTTCGATCTGGATGTAGTAAGAATTACCTGGGGAGCTGTTTTGGATTTAAAAATCCAAACCCAGATTAAATCCAATGAAATCTGATTAAATACACCCCAACTAAGTCTGATTTCTGATCCCACCCAGAAATTAGATTTAATTGATCTGGGGTTGGACCCTGGCCTTTACTTTTTAAATGCCCCTCAGATGATTCTCAAGGACTGCTAGAACTGAGAACCATAGCTCTAGAGTATCTACTTTTATCTTTCTTAGATTATTCCTGATACATAGACCCAACATTTTAGTTCTTTGCTGAGCTTCTCAGCCTTAATGCTCCATGGCACTTCACTTTCTAGATGGTCCAGTCAAACTATGTTCCCAGTTCTAAGAACCTCTTCCTCTGTGTTTATAGGGTTACCATTCTCCCAAGCTGGAAACCTAGAAGTCATCCTAAAAAACTCCTTTGGCTTTCCCCCCTCAATTCACTTATTTGCCATGCCCTATAGATTTTGTTATTGGCCAATTTAAATTTTTTTAATGTTTTATTTATTTTTTAAAGAGAGAGAGAGAGAGAGAGAGAGAGACAGAGACATGGAATCCAAAGCAGGCTCCAGGCTCTGAGCTGCCAGCATAGAGCCCAATGTGGGGCTCAAACTCACCAACTGTGAGATCATGACTTGAGCCGAAGTCGGTTGCTTAACTGACAGAGCCACCTAAGTAGCCCAGTTGACCGATTTTAAATCTATTCTCGCTACTATCATCCAGTGCCCCATTTTAGGACATTACTGCCATAACTTCTTACCTGACTTCTTACCTACCTCCATCCTGCACATGCTAGCAGGCAGATCTGACTATACCCATTCAATAACTACTACTGGATTTCTTTTACCCAAGAGTAAAGTCCAAATTCCTTAGTGAGGCCCTCACAATCTGGCCCCAGTTCTCTAAAACTACTCTCCTCTGCCCTAGATTCCCACCCCATCATGTTCCCCATAATGCAATCACGGTTCCTCAATCATGACATGTGTTCCTTTTTGCCTTTGCTTATACTACTCTAAGACTGGATTCAACTCAGATGTTCCAAATGAAGAGACTATTTAAGAGACACAGTCAAGGTAAAGGGAGACCACAAGAGTGTTTAAGACATTCAGACACTAGCAGAGTGGGAAGCTCTTATCTTCTATAAGGCCCAAAGGGCCAAGGAGATGAAATACTGTTACCAAAGCCCACAGAGAACTGGAGCCATGGGAAAGGAGGCCATGAGTAGGAGCTGTAGGTAGGGAGAGTTGCAGCCCCTGCCAAACCACAGCGCTGAAGCAGGGAGGAGACAGTGAATAAATACCCCAACCCTCTCTCTTCCTGCCCTCTTATCTCTGGCAGATGTCTTGGATTGGCCAAACTCAACTGAAAGCCAGCCAGCCACCAAGGATGATCAGATGATTCAGTCTATAGATTATAAAGCAGGGCAGAGAGAGGCAGAGAAATGAATGGTGGTGTGAGGGAGGGGGAAATTAAATGGAGAAATTAATGGAATGGAAATAAATGGAATTAAATGGGAGATTAAATTAACCACATGAGCCCCCGTTATATATAGTAAAATCCTTTGTATCTTACAGGACATGGTTCAAATGTTGCCTTTTATGTTGTCTTCCCTCATTTTCCAGCCCCAGGATCCAGTTATTTTACTCCCCTATGCTCCCTCAGCTGTTGTTATGTCTATGTTACTGCAGCTATCAGTCTGACTTATGATACAATTATTTATGTATCTGCATCCATCTCTTGCATCATATTTCGTGCTGCTGGAGGAAAAGGATAGTACTTCATTTGGTGCAGTCTTTTGCAGGTAACAGGCACTCAATAACTGTTGGTTGAATTTAATTGTGTTTTCATGTTATCTCCTTCTCCGCCTCTGTCAGGGAGATTCATACCTACTTGTAAACCATAGTCGTCACATTTTTTACATGCCCACTTTTCAGAAGGGTTCCTTTTGGTCTCCTTCAGCTCCTTGCTTAATTTTCTCCTTCTACTTACCACGTTTCTTAGCTTAGATACTTCAAACTCAGCTCACCCTCAAACTGAGAATATTGCTGTCACTGACCCTGGCA
Source organism: Panthera uncia (assembly GCF_023721935.1). Taxonomy (NCBI): domain Eukaryota; kingdom Metazoa; phylum Chordata; class Mammalia; order Carnivora; family Felidae; genus Panthera; species Panthera uncia. Next base: position 34,887,677 of record NW_026057582.1, on the reverse strand, counting down.
AGTGTCTCTAGCTTTATTCCATGTCTTAAGTGGCACATATAAACTTTTTTTTTTTCCCTCTAATTTATGCATGCGCCAAGCCTCAAAATGAAGTCCCAGAACCCAATTTTTTATTCTTCATTGGACTTTAAACTCTTCTGAATAGAAGTTATGCTTGGCTTAACAATGTTTTGCATACAGAAAAGGCTGTATGTTGCTTCTATTCTTTATAAATGCCAATAGCAAGTACAGCTAGCATATTTTTACTATGCAAACACTATTCTACATTGATAGTTTGGATGCACACTGGTATGTGACTTTGAGATTTTTATATGAAAAGAAGTATTTTTAGACCCAGTAAAAAATTATTTTACATCTGTGATGTTGATAATGCTAGAAATAATGGCAAAAAATGATAATTGCCATAGAAGTTCTGAGTTTTCATCTCAAATACTGTACTTTTCATAATAAGAAGTTCAATTTTGCCTTTTTTTAAACTTTCTTTTTCTCTCCTTAACATCCTCACTCCTTCCTCTACTTTCTTGAGCATATGTTGCATAGTTATTACAGCTGTTTTTAAAAATGTTTACTATTTATTTATTTAATTATTAATTAATTAATTAATTAATTTATTTATTTTGAGAGAGAGAGAGAGAGGAGCAGAGACAGAGGGAGAGAGAGAATCTCAAGCAGGCTCCATACTGTCAGTGCAGAGCCTGATGTGGAACATGATCCCATGACCTCGAGGTGATAAATGAGGCCATAACAAGAGTTGGATGCTCAACCCACGGAGCCACCCAGGTGCCCTATTACAGCTGTTTTAATGTTTTTATCTACTAATTGTATCACATATCTGCTTCTATTGATTGATTGATTTGTTTTCCTCATGATGGGTTGAATTTCCTGCTTCAATTTGCATGCCTGGTGAAAAAAAAAGAAATATCAATAAAAATAGTAGATTCCAGGCATTATGAATTTCACATTGTTGGATGCTTGATTTTTTCCCTTCTTCCCTTCCTTCCTTCTTCCCTTCCTCCTTGTCTTCCTTTCTCCCTTTCTTCCTCCATTTCTTTCTTTCTTTCTGTCTGTCTTTCTGTATTTCCTTTAAATATTTTTGAGTTATGTTCTGGGACACAGTTAAGTTACTTGGAAACAGTTTGATCCTTTTGAGTCTCGCCTTTAAACTCTAAAAGGAGCTGAGCAGCCTTTAGAACTAAGGGGTAATTTAGCCTACTTAAAGAGGCAATACTTCTCTGATATTCAAGCCAATGCTCAATGTGATAGAAAGTTTTTCCATTTAGGCTGTTGGGAATGTGAACTATTTCCAGCCCCGTGTGAATGCTGGTAATTGCTCCTTTCAGGTATTTTACTGCTTGGCCTCAGGTAGTTTCCTTAAACATGTATGTTGATTAGCACTCAGCTAAAGACTCACGATGGGGAGCCCCTGCGGATCTTCAGAACTCTCTTTGTGTGTAGCTTTCTTCTCTCTGGTAATCTATCCTACAAATTCTGGCTGTCTTAGCCGATCTGAGTTCTCACCTCTGTCTCTTCAACTCAGGAAAACTGCCAGGCTTTGTTGGGGTTCCCTTGCCTGTGCCGTAGCCTAGACTCTCTCCACGGGGTAAGCTGGGGTGATTGTAGGTTCACCTCATTTAATTCTCTTCTTTCAAAGATCACTGTCCTCTGCTGCATGTTGTCCAATATCTAAAAACTATTGTTAATATATTTTGTTTGGTTCTCATTTGTTTAAATAAAGGGTAAATCAGGTCTCTGTTATTCTATCATGGCCACAAGTGAAAGTCACAGTTTTGACCTTTAACTGGGGAATGGAGAGGTATATCAAACCAATTTTGTGTCAGAAAAATAAGCTAGAGTATGACCATGGCCCAGCCATTTATCCTCTTAGCTTTACTTTCCTTGTCTGTAAAGTGAAGAGGTTGGTCTATATGCTCATGAAGTTCTTCTCTGGTTCTTAAATTCTGTAATTATATAATTAAGCATAGGTTTACCTTTGCCGAGAAAATTGATGTATAGTCTTCAAAGTGATAGTTTAAAGATCCAGATCTATGGAACTTTCATTTTGCCATAATAAAGTAAATTTAGATGATTTCTTTTAATAGATGAAGAAGGAGTCTTAAGTTACAAGCTTAGGAAGGACAGTACAAATCCCATAGTGCACACCTGTGAAATAACCACAATTTGAAAAGGGGGAAATGTAGAGGAATATTCTTGTTTCATTATTGTTACAGAGACTAGGTGTCATGAATTGGACATAGTAAGTGGCCGGTAAATATCTGTTGAATATCTCAGTGGCACTTGAAGCCATTTTCCTAACAGAGAAAAGTAATTTAGAAAGCTTCCACTATAGCAAAAGTTGGAAACAAACAAAAAAAATCCATCCATATTGGGATTGGTTAGTGGTACATCCATGTAATGAAACATTATACAACAATAAAAATACTGAAGCAGAGTGGTATGCACTAATACGGAATGCTTTCAGAACTACGTTGTTAAATTAAAAAATGAGATCACTCTATAAATTTTTATACTCATGTATTTTCTAATAAAAAAGACTTAAAAACGAGTTGAAAAAGCGATGTGTATAGTAGTATATTATTTTACATAATATACATATATTATGTATAAATAAAATCTGTTTTAGGGCTATATAATTATCTAGAAAGGTACAGAAATCGGCATCTCTGGTGCCTCAGCAAAGGAGGACGAGGGGACAGTGTGGAGGAGGGACTCACTCTCCCTGTAGGCCCTTTTATATATACCCTTTGGATTTTTTATCATGTGATACGTCATCTCATTTTAAATGTGCTGCTACTTGATACCTATCCATCTATATCTATCTATCTATCTATCTATCCATCCGTTATCTATCTACCTATCTATCTAATATTTTTTTCTTTTTCAGTAAAGTAACCAAAATTCTCTAAAAAGTATTAGCAGTCTGGGAAAATGTTCCCATTTCTAGATTACTTGTTTAAAGGAGCCAGATCACACCCACTTTTTTCTGCTATTACTCCAGGGCACCTCTATGGCTGTAATTAATTTCCTATTCCTTATGAAAAGAATCATCGTGGTAGATACCTAAGTGACTGGCATCTGGAGCATCATGCTTGTTTGAATATGGGTGTGTGAGAGAAAGAACAAGGCCATTTGTTTTCATGATCCTATATAGTATTTACGGCGTTTCATTAACTTTTGTTCTCTAACCCACCCTTCTTTCTGGCTTCCAGAGGCGCTACCAAGAAAACACAGGATGTAGGAGCTGAACAGTGAGGCTGTGTGATTCACAAGACATTAACTTGTAGCCAGCTTGCTCCTTTCCAGTGCCGCAGGTAATGTGTAAATATGTTTGGAAGAGTGCAATAACACCCAGAAAGTGGGGATGCTTCCTATTATGTTTTAGGAAGAGAATTACACGTCTGGCAAGCTATCTTAAAAGAATGACTTTTAGCCGTAACCTGTGTGTTCCTACGAGTGTCTGATGTACTTCATGTAAAATGCACCCAACTATTTCCTGGAGGATATTGGAAGATATTTGGAAACATATGTGCAAGTCCCAAAGTAAAAATCCAAGGCTGATGCAAGTCAGAAAAGGTGCTAGGGTTTGCTATTACACATGCCTAAGGCATTTTCTTCTGACTCAGTTATCTGCTTTAAAATTTCTGGCGCTGTTGCTGGTTTTGAATTCTTGAAATGCCAATATAGCAAGGAGATAGTGCCAGAAAGATGCCTCAAAAATCTAACTAGCCAATAAAAAAATATGAAGAATAACGTTCCTGACTTCAAGAGGCTTATTTTTGTCATATGGGAGATATTATTGTGTAGAAATCATTGTAACACATGAATAATAGGAAGGAAAGCATTGCCATTGAAGGGGAAAATGTTATTTTGATATAAATATACAATACATTTTGATACAAATACATAATATAACATATATATGGTATATATATGGTAGTGTTTTTGGTGGAATATATATATATATATATATATATATATATATATATATATATATGGCAGTGCTTTTGGCAGGAGGAGTCCTGCTTTCCTCTCCAATCTGAGACAAAGATCAAGAATTTAACAAAAGGGCGACACTACCAATAGTGCCAGATCTGCCAAATAAAAATGCAAGATGCTCAGTTAACTTTGAGTGTCAGATAAACAACAAGGAATTTTTTTAGCATAAATATGCCTTATGCAATATTTGGGACATACTTATACTAAAAAATAATTTGCCGTTTATCTGAAACTCAAGTTAAGTTGGACTTCCTCTATTTTATCTGCCAATCCTAGCTGCTCATTGAGGAGGAGTAGATGCATTTTATGTTGTCTTTCCCTCATCTCTTGGTTCCTCATGGTAAGATGAGTTGCTATTGACATGCTCCACACGAGTAGAATCCAACAAGGAGTGAGAATACAGTTGAATTCTTGCTATGCTGCAGAGCCAGAATGGAGGAACAGGCTATAGACGGACTTACCTCAAGAACAACTGTGAGACCAATCTCCTTCTCCCCCCACAAATAAACCACAGGCATGTATATGCCTTTACCACATAGGATGAAAGTTGAGCCTTTTAATTTGGATATTAAAGGAAAAGGTGACTCCTGAAGGCTTGAGGACTTGAAGAAATTCCATACTATAGAAATTCATGGAGGGAGTGAAGGTGGAGGTTTCATAAGCTGGGTCAGTGAATGCTGGATGTGAGCTGGGGTGCACCTGCTATGTGGAGTCAGACTGAGGGAGCTCCTGGTTTTATGCCACACTAGCTTCCAGAGATGGAGAACATGGAAGTGTGAAGATAAAGGTAGTGATTGGGATGCATAGATGGGTTTGTTAAATGAATTGTGGAGGGTCTTGGAGACCATGTTAAATATTTTGGGCTTAGTCCATGAAGCAGTGTGGCTCTTCTGAAGCTTTCTGAGCAGGAAATGTCATGATCAGTCTTATGCCTTAGGAATATTAGTCTGGCAGCTTTTTTTTTTTTTTTTTTTGACAGTTCTTTATAGAGGGATTGTGAAGGGGGGAAAGAGTAGAGACAGGGTGATCAATTGAGAGGGGGTACAGTCAAGGTTACTGATAGCCCATATGGCATCTACATGTGAGTTAGAAAAGGTACCTCCCCTGGGGGGATGCAGACCAGGGCACTCATTTTGGCAAAAGACTGTGCCAAGGCACATGGTTTGGTGACTAAATCAGGGGCTAGATTTTAGCTAGCCACTATAATAGTTGGTTAACTTACACTAGTGCCTTAATGCCATAAAGATTTATTCCTTGCTCATGTCACAGTCTGGTGCTTGTAGGGTGATTCTCCTCCTAGTGGACCCTCAGGGATACAGGTAACCTATCTCTATCTTATAATGAGACCATCTGATCTTCAAAATCACCAAGGAAAGAGAAGAAAGAACTGGAGGTTCTCACAGGGACACTTATAACCAGATTAGGAAGTGACTTAATATCATTTCTGTCCACATCTTGTTGGCCAGAACATGGATCCAACTAGACTAGCAAGGAGGCTGGGAAATATAAAGGATGAGAGTAACTTGTGCTGCTCTGAGTCTAGAAAGCATTGGAAGATGACTCTAGCATTTGAAGAAGATTGTAAGGTTATTATGGGAAATATGATGCACTTTATTCAACTTTCATTTCAATTATAATAAAAAAAGTAATATCCTTTCTCTTGTGCAAGCCTTTTAATGAGCATCTGTATCTAGCAGGTTGGTTTTTCTAGAACTGTATAGGTGGGACGTCATGAATTATAAATGCAGAAGTTACCTCCAGACATCATTATATGGTTAATGCTACTCTTCCAGAGCATGACTGACTTAAAGCTAAAACTATTAAAAAATTATATATATATATATACACACATGCACACACATATATATATACGTATATAGATATATACGTATCTACGTTATCTACGTAGATACATATATACATATATATATGTATATACGTATACAGATATATAGATATATACGTATATATATGTGTGTGTATATATATATATATTTTTTTTTTTCCAAGTTAGTTTGTATCTGTAAAAACTTGTCTTCATCTGCATGTGATATTGGAATTTAGATTTGTTGTGAGGAGTGTAAAGTTTATCCCAGGTCCTTTGGTGGGCAAAGTGGCAAGTGGTAATTGGGAGACAATGAAGAATGGATTAAAAACTCTCCTACTACAAAATCAAAATTATCTGTGTGCAACCCTGTTTACCAGAGCTCCAGTTAGCCTCTTTGTTACTAAGTTAAGCTCATAGAAGACAAAGGTACTCTTTGAATATTCAAATTTTGATTGCAGAGTCTCAGACAATCAAAATAGACCCCGACCAATCAGAATTTTGCCATACTGGTGAACATTGGCCCTGATATACAGCCAAGTACACTTTAGTTACAAGATCATGAGGAATCATGCATAGTTTAAATAAATATTTCAGACTCATCCCTATGGTTTCCATGTGTCTTAGACTTTCCAGGAAAATTCAGATTTTAAATAACAGATTTAATTGTTAGATTTAGTTTCACTCCATTTGGTGACTGAAATATGGTCACTACAGCCAAATCTATCTGAGAGAAGTTAGTAAATGCATTCATTGTAAGTTGGAGGGGAGAACTAATCAAGCACATTTTGTTTTAGAGGCACACAGAATATTAAAAGTGAGAGGGCTGCATAGATTGTTTTATTAGGCCCTCATTCTTAAAATGAAAAATACTCCTATAAAAGAAAAGACAAAGTTAATTGGATTTCTTCTGTTATTTAGGAATATGGACATAAGTATGTATAAAATTTCTCAGGATACTGTAAAAATAGCTATTAAAAGGTATTACAACTTCCTTGGAAACCATTTGCAGGCTCTAACAATACGTTAGGACAAAAACGACTTTTTTTTAGTCAAATCCTTTCTGCTGAAATAGTCACATTCTCATTCATTTATTCATTCATTAATTCATTTAATGTTGTTTGAGCATCTCCCATAGGCTTAGCACTAATCTAGGCACTGGGGATACAATGCTGAATCCATTCTGGCTCAATGATCTTTTGTTAGGATTTTGATTTTTCGAAAACAAAACATTGAGCCTGTCAGAATGAACAGAATATTGGTTTGGGATCAGAAGACCTGAATTCTACATGTGATTATACTGAACTATGAATTATATTAATGGTATCAAATAACTAGTCACCCAAGCCCTAAATCTCCTTCATCTTTAGTCACTTTTTCACCTCGTAAGTTACCACATTCTTCACAATTTCTAAAATTTACTTCCTGCTGTCCATTTCATCTTCTGGTTGTTCTTGTTTAAATTATTTTCTCCAGGGCCATGCAACATGTTATTGCGTAGGTTATCTACTGCATGTGGCAGAGGCCTTAGTGCTCACCAAACATCTCCCTTGTTGTTATGTCAGAGCCATAGGACTTCTGTTGCCACTATTTATATATTAGATATTCATAAACCCTGTGTTTCAACACCTGATAGAATCAGCTTTTAATGAAACTTGTCTGTAGATTAGCTTTTAAGATGTCTGTCTTAAAAATATAAAATAAAATATCTGTCTTTCCTATGTGAAGACAGTTTTGTTCCATTATCATAGGGCTTCACCTTTTTGCTGATTTTTTTTTTAATGTTTATTTATTTTTGAGACAGAGACAGAGCGTGAGTTGGGGAGGGGCAGAGAGAGGGAGACCCAGAATCGAAACAGGCTCCAGGCTGTGAGCTGTCAGCACAGAGCCCGACGCGGGGCTCGAACCCACGAACTGTGAGATCATGACCTGAGCCGAAGTCAAACGCTTAACTGACTGAGCCACCCAGGCACCACCCCCCCCCCCACCTTTTTGCTGATTTTAAAAGAAGCTATGAGTGTTGCATTTACATAACTCATGATTTCTTCCAAGCTCACTTTGTGACAACATAAGGGGAGGGCTGAGTTATTTCGTTGGTGAGAAGCTAGATGGTCCATGTGGAGACAAACTCCAACAGAGTCCACCTGACTTCATAAAGAAAACATTTACTGGAAACAATGCATTGGAAAATTAGCAAAGACCAATGTGGAGGCTGAGATTGAGTTGAGTTGAATTGATAAGTACTGAGAAGAGAAGGACAGAGTGGTAAGATCCCTATGTGAATATTAGTGGGCTGAGGAGAGTTATAGACAACTGAAGGAGAAAGTGAAGGAAAAGAAAACAGCAGGATGTTAGAGATGTCAATTCCTGTGTGTACCCACCCCCTACTTCTGCTAAAGAGTTTGCCATGCTCAGGCACAAAGCCCCTGCTGAAAGGGCAGCCATCACCACTTTGACACAGTAGTTTGGACCAGAATTAATACCTGACTGAAGGCCAAAGACCTATTATGTGACTTCATAGAGAAAGACATGAAGACCCAACACAATTTCCCTCTGTGGAGAATGTGAATCAAGAAACTGAGAATTTGAAAGTTAAGATTGTGTCTTATGCTATGAAAAAGATGCAATTATAAGGGAACGGAAATCATGAGCCTGCAGAAACCAAAAGGTAAAACAAAAAATGGAAGTCAGTTGGTACTGAGAGAAGAGCAGAAGAGCAGAAAATGACATGGGGACCGTGAGAGGGATGAAAACATGGATCAGCAGATCTCCAGTTGCCTCAGTGGTTCAGCCACAGGATAAGTTTTGGTTCATGTATTTTGAAATGAAAACAGTTCAAATCCCCTTTTCCTTGGAGTAACCAAGTTACTTGGTTCCTTGCACCTTAAAGAGCTCGAATAAGTTGGATGAACTTTCAGCCATTTGACGGAAGTGCCCCCAAAGACAGGGAGTGTATTTTAAACTAAAAGATCTGAATTCATATTCAGCCTTGAATATGAATATGTTGGCTCCACTTGACCCAATGTACACGAGTTTACGAGTAGACTTGTAAACTGTGTCAGCGCCGATTATAGGGTGTTGTTTTTAGAACCTTTACTCTTTGTTTTAAATACCAACACTTGTGTTGTAGAATGTACTGCAAAACTGAAATGACGTTCAACCTTTGGCTCAGGAAATGTTGTCAATCACCTGTTTCTTTTTCTTCCTGAGATTCTGTTTTCATGTCCTTTTGACTTTGGATGTAGATCAGATAATAATAATAGTGTCCACAAAGGCTTGCTTTAGCTTAAGGTTTTTGTAAAGCTATAAATGGCTAACATTTGTTGTGTGCTCTGTGCCAGGTACTGTTCTTAAGAGCCTTACATGTAATAACTCATTTTATAATCATAACAATACGGATGATGTAGATAATATTATCATTCCCATTTTACATGAATGAAAAAATGACACATAGTTTCAAAAAGTTTCCCAAGGTCTCATTGCTGTTAAGTGGCAGTGCTTGGATTCAAATACAGTTAGAATCTACTTTCTGAATCTACTCTATACTGCCTTGTCCTCATGGAAACTAGAAGATCCTGACTAACCAGAGGTTACGAGTGCTTGATCCCCCTGGCAGTTATATCGCAATGAAAATTAATTAACTCATTCAGCAAGTATGATACACAGTGGTCATCAAGACAGAGAGGCAGGGTCTCTGCACTCAAGGGACCTTCTGGTGTTTCAGACTTTTGTCAGTTTGGTTAGAGTTAATCTTCCCCCTCCGAATCTAATTTTCCTTCTGGTAAACTCGTAAGATAGAGTTTTTGCCCCTGTAACGCAGAACCTTGGAACTTTGGTGATGTTAGCAAGACTCATTCTTATTGGAGCAAGTATTTATAACATATTGACAGTGGTAACTCTTTTTTTCTTGGCTGGAATTTTTCTCTCTGATTTTTTTTTTTTCCTTTTGCTCCGATCCCATCTTTCCCCAGTCTGTATCTCTCCCCATCTCCAACTCCTGGTCTGTATCTTTGTTTTTGGTTAAAATTTTTAAATAGAGTAGTATGTACTTGTCTTTGTTACATTTCTTTCAAATCTTTTTGGATTAATTTCTCTTTTTGCGGAGCATTAAAGATCTAACTTAACATAATTTATCAAACTACTATGGTATTGTATCAGGATTAGTTTCTGTGGCATGTAATAGAAAGATTTTGAAAACTATGGCTTAAATAAGAGAGAAGCTTATTTATTTGTATATTTATTTATTTATTCATTCACATAAAAGAATTTTGGAGGTGAGCAGCCCAAGACTGCAATGGAGGTTCTGCAAAGTTGTCAGAGAGCCAGGTCCTTCCTCACTATTATGCTCTCTCCAAGGTTTGGCTATCCTCCTCATGGTCCAAGATGGCTGAAAGGGCCCCCGTCATCACATTATGGCCCGGGATGCAGAGAACAGGTAAGAAGCGTATATTCCTTTCTTTTTATAACTTTTTAAAATGGTTGTCTTTATTTATTTTAAGAGAGATAGAGAGCAAGCAGAGGAGGGACAGAGAAAGAAGGAGACAATCCCAAGCAGGCTCTGCACAGTGAATGTGGGGCTAGAACTCACAGTGAGATCATGACTTGAGCCAAAATCGAGAGTTGGGCACTTAACCAAGTGAGTCACCCAGGTGCCCCAATTTTATTTTTTAAAATAGAAGTCCCACACAACATTTCTGCTTAGATCTCAACAGCCAGAATTTAGCCATGTGGCCACACCTATGCAATGGAGACTAGAAAATACTCGTTTTTAGCTAAGTGGCAATATGGCCATCTGAAAATTGGGGGTTGGCTCTTATGGAAGAATGAGAAAACAGATATAGGGATATAATTGGAGTCTCTGCTACAGGTACATTACATATAGTTGATAAAAATTTATTGATTCATTTTTATAAAGTTGATCATATTCTTAGAAGTAACACTCAAGTTGTTAAGATAATGAATTTAAGGATTTTCCTTTTCTTATTTTTTTTACTGATGATAATATAATATCGCATACCATTGCATTTATCAGATCTAAAATAAACCCACCTAAAATTAGTTTATGCAAAATAGGGAATATATTAGAAGAATATTGGGGGGAAACTTTGGAAGGGACAACCCAAAGCAGAAGGAAAGGCAGAGATTCTGCCAATGGTCAAGGAAACCTGAAGCTGAGAACTCCAGTATAACAAAGACACTTTCTTCATCTTCTCCTCTTCCCTCTGTCCATTGACTGTATTTTCTCAATTCAGAATGTGTTTCTCCACTTGGCCAAAAACAAAAACAAAAACAAACAAACACCACCACCCCCCTCAAAAACCAAAACATGTCCTATGACATCTTCTAGATTATATATCTAGCTGAGACTTGCGATGACCTCTCTTACAAAGTCTAAAAATCTTGGAGGACTAGCTTCATTGGCCCATCTTGGGTCAAGTGTCCACTTCTTGACCAGTTAGTTGTGGCCAAGGGCCAGTCAGTAGTAACAAGGCTTTTTGTGCTGCCATAATATGGTAGATGTGTGGAAATGGGAGGAGCAGGTACTGGCTATACAATTGTATAGGCTACACTAGAATTATACATGCTGGAAAAACACAGGTCAGTGGTCTGAATTAAAAAGGAGAACAGGATCTATGATAATGTAAAAAAAATTTGATTTAGCTATGAATAAACACCATTTGATAGATCTGCAATTATGGAATGTTTATTAAGTGTCGGGCATTGTGCTGAGTGCTTTTTACATGTTGAGTCATTTATTCCTCACAACTCTATGAGCTAGAGATTATTATCCTCTTTTACAGATGGAAAATCTGAGCTCAGGGAGTTTAAGTAACTTGTCCAAGAACATATTGCTAGTAAGTAAACTACATTTGTTTTAACTTCAGCATTTTTAACTCCCAGGGTAATATACTGTCTCATTGCTTCTCTGTCTTCAGTTGGAAACTATGGTCATGTTTTCAAAAAAAAATTTTTTTAATGTTTATTATTTTTGAGAGAGAGAGAGAGAGAAAGAGAGAGAGTGAGTGGGGGAGGAGCAGAGAGAGAGGGAAGGAGACACAGAATCTGAGGCAGGCTCCAGGCTCTGAGCTGTCAGCAGGGAGCCTGATGCCGGGGCTTGAACTCACAAACTGTGAGATCATGACCTGAGTCAAAGTCAGATGCTTAACCAACTGAGCCAGGTATCCCAAGAAACTATGGTTATTTTTGATGAAGCAATTATTAGTTATTTTTCCCCCCTTAGTTCTGCCTTAACAAAGCTATGTGAACTTGATGAATCTTGTAGTGTATCTGGGTCTTAATCTCTTCATCTGTAAAAAGACTGGGTTGTATTACATTAATTTCCCCCCTTGTTAGTGCAGGTAATGTTTTATTTTTAAAGGCAAGAGTATGAGCTATGATATGAAAACAATTTTAATTCATCTAATATTTTTTTTTCAACGTTTTTTATTTATTTTTGGGACAGAGACAGACAGAGCATGAACGGGGGAGGGTCAGAGAGAGAGGGAGACACAGAATCGGAAGCAAGCTCCAGGCTCTGAGCCATCAGCCCAGAGCCCGACGAGGGGGCTCAAACTCACGGCCCGCGAGATCGTGACCTGGCTGAAGTCGGACGCTTAACTGACTGCGCCACCCAGGCGCCCCTCATCTAATATTTTTGAGTGCTTCTTGAGTCATATCTGTGTTATGAACTGTGATGAAATTAAAGATATACACGATGTAATTTCTGCTTATGGTGTTACAGAGAAACAAACAAAATTATTATTTTGCAGAATTAGAAGTCCAGAGAAGAGTAGCCTTCAGGAGTGATACAACCTGCAGCTCAAACATATCTTCAAGGGTTTTCCTCTTTGCCATCTTCAGTGTGTTGACTTCATTTTAAGGTTAATTCCTCTTGTGTTTGTTAGATTGCTGCCAGTGGCAATCTCTATTATGCGCTGACTCATTGTACCTGGTAAGCGAGAATCCTCTCCTCTAAGCAGGGAGTAAAAATCCTTTCCTTCAGTCTGACTGGGCCAGTACACCCCAGGGCTATCATGGTTTTCAGGTATATTAGGATATACCTGAATTAGAATTAGAATTAGAATTGTCTAAGACCTAATATAACCTAGATTCCAGGTCACGCTGCAGTAAAAAACAACCCCAAATCTCAGTGGTTTAAACAATAAAGGTATATTTTTTTACTCATGTATCCATCCTGACCTGATGAGGATGGAAGGTAGGGTGTTCCACATTGTCCCCTTTTAGGCACGTAGGCTGACACAGGCTCTATCATCTTCAATAATACTTGTTTTGATACTGGGGAAGAGTAAACATTGTAAGAACTTATACTTGCAATTAAATTCCATAGCTGGAAGTGATACATACCACTTCTACCTACAACCCTCTATAGACTAGTGACTATAACTAGTCACATGGTTCAGCTCAACTGCAAGGGTAGAGTTGAGCAGTAGCGATGTATGTGTGAAAATGTAATCTTTTTATATGCAAGGAAAGAGGGTAAGCAAGTCTCTACCATACTAGGGAATTAATTTATTGATTGACAGGCTAATTCAATTGCCCTTGTATAGCTAGAGGTTGGATGGTTACCTAAAAAACAAACAAACATAACAAAAAACGAACTCTATTAATGAGGAAGGAATAGGAGTGGATGTGAATAATTAAATTATATGATGCTTTATCTCAATGAAGAAGACAGAGATTTCAGCCATGGAGGAAAGTCATAGAAAGAGATAGTTTCATTAGTCTTTAAATCAATCACTTCATTTACTCTTCTGATTGGAAAGATTGGATCTTCTCTTTAATGAGTGGGTGTAGACTGAACTTCTATTTAGGGAGTTGGTTCAAAGTGACTTTGAAATGTTTACTGGATTTCAAAGTATAGACTGTTTTTCCATATCTCGTTTTGGTTGCTGGCAGTGGTGTGTCAAGCTGGCTAGATTTATAGTTTTATTTTTTTTTTAAGTTTATTTATTTTTGAGACAGAGAGAGACAGAGCATGAACGGGGGAGGGTCAGAGAGAGAGGGAGACACAGAATCGGAAGCAGGCTCCCGGCTCTGAGCCATCAGCCCAGAGCCCGACGTGGGGCTCGAACTCACGGACCGCGAGATCGTGACCTGAGCCGAAGTCGGACGCTTAACCGACTGAGCCACCCAGGCGCCCCTAGATTTATAGTTTTAAAACAGGCAAAGAACCAAAATTTCTCTAGACCACCCCCTTTATTTTACAGATAAGAAAACTAAGGGCCAAATGGGTTAAATGATTATCTCAAGGTCTACCTTTTTGCATGTAATAAACAGTGTTGTCTTTTGAATGATTTCCTGCAAAATGGAATCCTCTAAGTAGATGTATCCAGAGCAGTACTTAGAAAATAAGGACAATTAAAGATTATGAAGAAAGTTTCCATGACTGACATTCAGTTGTTTCACATTGGTCGAGATGGAAACATTTCTAAACGATCTGGTAAGTAGCTAATGCTGAGAACCTCTTTAACTCTTCTCTGTGACCTCATAGATTCCATTATAATAACAGGATCTACTTCAAGGGTTGATTTGAGAATTAAATGATGGAGGCAAGAGTTTATCATGGTACCTGACACTCAGCAATATTACACTTCGGCTATTATTTTTATTATAGTCATTAATAAAATGGTAGTAGTAAACTTCAAACTAGTTCCTGCATGAATGTTCACAACTTTGGAAATGTGATAATATTCAAGTTCATTAACTTTGATCTAGCTAATCTCTCAATAAAATGGCCACTCCTGTATTCACTTTAACTTTCATTTTCATCTTTTTCATTGTCTAATGGTTGACAACTTCTTGCCCCACCCGCAAGACCCCACAGCTCTGGTTGATGACTAAGAATTTGACGCAGGCTGCATAAAAGAATATAACATATCGACAAGGTTCTATTAGTTCTTGGGATAATATGACATAAAGAATGTTCTGCACATTCTCTTGCTGAGCAGAACTTATCTGTTAAGTTTCCAGATAAGCAAAGATGGGTCTAAAAGCTAGTTTGTGAAGGAAGGTTGGAGGAAGTGGTGGAACACTTGTACTTGCTTAAGCAAATATCAGAAACTAGGAGTGATGAGAAGCAGAGGCAGGCAGCTGGGGTGAGAAGAGAGAGTGAGAGGGCCCCAGGAGCAGCAGTGGGTGGTGGGGGTGGGGCAGCTGGAGCTTGTGGAGAAAACATCCTTTGATAGAGATGTCTTCTGGTGGCTAGTAATGTTTAGAACCTTCTGGAGATACTTGCTCTCTCAGAAACTTAACCTAGCAAGAGAAAGGCAGAGTTTTAGTAATATTCCTCTCTGGAGAGAGTAAAAGAAATGTATTTTTTAAAAGCTGGAACTGTCGGGAATTTTTTTTTGGAAATTCATCATTGGCTTGGAACTCAGTGGGTAAAGGTTTGTTCCGAAAGTCAGTTGTATAACTGATACTTCAGTTCTGAGGTGGCAGTTCAATCCTGGGCACGTCCTGGAAAGGGCTTTGTTAACAGTGTTTTGTCACAGGGTGAGAAGCACATTGCCTCATCACAGCACAATCAGAGCTGCTAGATAGCTAGTTTCTGAGTATATTCTAGAGACACCCAAGTTATTGGCCTTTTAATATGTAATATACTATCCTACCAAGGTGCACTAAATCTTGGACAAACATTCCTAGGAAACTTTTTATTAAAAAAATTTTTTTTAATGTTTTTATTTATTTTTGAGACAGAGAGACAGAGCATGAGCAGAGGAGGGGCAGAGAGAGAGGGACACTGAATCCGAAGCAGGCTACAGGCTCTGAGCTGTCAGCACAGAGCCTGACGCGGGGCTCGAACTCATAGACTGTGAGATCATGACCTGAGCTGAAGGCTGACGCTTAACCGACTGAGCCACCCAGGCACCCCTAGGAAATTGTTTTTTTTTTTTTTTTTTTTTTTTTTTTTTTTTTTTTTAAAAAAGCAGGTAGAGAAGGTAAGTAATTTTTTTTTTAATTTTTAAAAGATTTTATTTTATCTTGTAAGTTTATTTATTTTTTGAGAGGGAGAGAGAAGGGCAGAGAGAGACAATCCCAAGCAGGCTCTGTGCTGTGAGTGTGGACTCTGAGGTGGGGCTTGAAACTCACAAACAGTGAAATCATAACCTGAGCCAAAATCCAGAGTTGGATGCTTAACAACTGAGCCACCCAGGTGCCCGAAAAGATTTTATTTTTAAGTAATCCCTGCACCCAAGGTGGGGCTCAAACTCACAACCCTGAGATCAAGGGTTACATGCTCCACTAACTGAGCCAGCCAGGTGCCCTGAGAAGATATGTATTTTAATTCCTACGTTTTTGGAAAGGAAAAATGAAGGCCAGATAAAAAACTGGAAGTCTTGAGGCAAATGTAAAATAAAGCTTTGAAGTTGGAGATCTTAAAGCATTATATAAGGTAAGCTTTAAAGTTAAACATGCTTGGTAAAATATTTTTAAACATGCTGTTTAAACTAAGAAGTAAATATCCATCTCACCTCTGACTTCTAAAAAGTATCTAGAGTGTGACTTATAAGACTTCAGCCTTTACCTCATCTTTGGCATAAACCTAAAATTTCTGTTCATTTCCAACTACCAAAGCTTGTGGCCCTCCAAGCAGAATTCCGTTCTATTTGTAAGCTTGGTACAGAAACCTTTTTAGTGGAGGACAGCAACCATGCATTCAGTAAAAAATTGTTGAATATGGATATACAAGCTCTCTGAACTGGAACATAATTCTGATTATGCTAGTATATTGTTTTTGTGTGACTTTAGATAGGTCACTCTACTTTTCCCTTAGTTTTATCTTCTTACAGGGAGATAACAGCCATAAAAACGACTGTAAACTACTTTGCTGAGAGCTTTTTCGTTAAAGGACTGACAATAAATATCAGAGTCACAAGGTCCAGCAAACCCAAGAATCTGAGCTTATTGAGGGCAGGGAACTTTTTTTTCTTCTTTGGAAATCAGTAGTTATCTTATTTGTTTTTTTCTGTAATACAGTTCCTGGCCTATAAAAAGGTCTCAATAAACACTGTAAATTTATGAATGTTATTAGGCAGATTGCAGTCTTGGCAGACCAGTGCCTTGTAAATCTCTTTTCTGTGATCTTTTTCATACTCAGCATCTAAAACGCCGCTGCTATTTGTTCTGGGATAAGTACCTAAGCAAGGCACTTAAAAACACCCAAGTCTAGAGAAATAATTTTTCTGTCCTCAGGGCACCATCTCGCTTTCCACGGTACCGCGCTCTAGGCTTGGGATCTGGGTCCGGAGGCTACAGGGAAGAGTTGGGAACGGGAAGCTCATTCTCCGGCCGTCTGATTGGTCGGCTCGCACTCCACTCACATGGCTCGCGTCTTTGATTGGACCTCGTGGCACCCCCTCCCTCGGCCCGCGACTACTTTGTGTGCCGGGGCTGCGCGCCTAGGTCCTCCGGCTCAGCTCACCGTCTGGGCCGGTCTGACCTAGCTCTTCGGCCCACTGCTCTGCATCGCGGGCGCCAGGAATTTCCCGAGTGCGTGCGGGTAGGAAGCATCCTAGGGAACCCCTGCTCCCCAAAGTTCTCTTTCCCGTTTTGAATAAACTTCCGCCTCAAAGGGCTGTCGCAGCCGCGGGTCGGGAGAGAGGCTAGGCGTCAAACTCAGGCCCTTGTGGGAGGTCTTTCTGTCGGGGCAGATGTAGAAACAGTTCTCACAAGATAAAACAGGGCTCCGCTAGTTGCATGTGGGTGCGATGCCATTCTGTGGTCACGCCGCTAGCTGCAGCCGAACGGCCAGACCTGGGCTGCAGGGGCTGAGCAGCAGCGATCACCTCTAAAAAGTAGCAAGGAGCCTGCTTCAGTACTAGTGCTCCTTAGGGCCGCGGGCTGCACTGGCATGGGCCAGTCCTTCCCCCGGCTATCGAGAATATGGCATTCCCGGGAGATGGCGCTCCCGGGAGTGGGGAGTTCGGCTCGACTCGCCCCCAGCAGTCTCCGGCCTGCAGGCAGTAGAGGGCGGCCTGTGCTCGTGTAGGAGCCGGTGCCCTAGCGCAGTTGTTGCCCTGTTGGAAGTCTCCCGGTCCCTCTGTGGCCCGCGGCTCCCTGGCAGCGGATGCTGCAGCTACGCTATCCACGACTCAGCTAGAAGGGGGCGGGAAGAAGCCGTGGCACATGCCAGGGTCGCCGTAGGTGGCAGCCGCCGGCGCATGCGCGCCCTCTCCCAGAAGCCTGTAACGCTGAGGGGCGCGCGCCCCCACCCGCGCGCGCACGCTTGCGCTAGCCAAGGCTTCCCCGCCTGCGCTCGTTGTCAGAGCCGCTCCGGCGCGTGCGCGCGTTATCTCCGGCAGACCCGAGTAGCCAGGTTCCCTAAGCTCCAGGCCCCCGCCCCACATCTCCCCCTCCCAGCCGCAGTCAACCCGTCCCCTTCCTCTCCTCGCGGAATGGGGCCGGCGCTGCTCGGGGTCGCGCGCCCGGGACCCGGCTCGCGCTCGGTCTCGCGCTGTCAGCTACTGCCCCGCTCGCGCCGCCTCGCGCTCTCGCTCAGTCAGTGGCGCCGAAGGCTCCGTTAAGCGGCGGCGGCGGTTCCTGTTTCCGTTTCTTCGTCTCCCTTCAGTCGGGAGTAGCATCCTCCACCCAGCCACCCCTCCCACTCCCCAACGGGGCAGCTGCAGCTGAGGGCTGTGGCGGCGGCCGTGGCGGCGGCAACTGGGGACTCCGGAGACCGCCTCTGCTCCCGCCTCGGGTAAGGGGGCGTTGGGAGCCGGGCCCCGCGCGCCTCGGGGTCTGGGGCTGGGCTAGCGCGGGGTCCGAGGAGGCTCTGGGGATGTGACTGGGGCTGTCGCCGCTCTTTTCCCCCAGGCGTTCCCCGGGCCTGTTGCTGCAACTGCTGCTTACCCAGCGGCTCCCGGAAAAGTGGGGAGTAAGCCCCCGGGACGCTCCGGCGCGGCCCGGGGGCGCGAGCTGAGGGTGAGGGGCGCCTGCCTCCGCGGGTGTCCTCGGCGTCGCGCATCCTTGCTTCGGGCAGGGGCCGAAGCCGTGGAGAGGAGAAGGGATGATGGGGGCGGGGGTGGGAGGTGTCCCTCTTCTCTCCTCTCCACCTACCTGCCCTTTTGCCAGCAACTCGTTCCCTGTAGTCACGGACTGTGGGGAGGAGGATGCTTATACGTTTCCGGCTTTCGTGAGGGGTTCTCTGGCCAGAAATCGGGGAGTGGACCCGTACAAAGATCCGCTCCCGGCGAGGGGCCAATGCCGGGGCAGTTAAAGGCGTGAGTGCCACTGCATCCCCCAATTGATGTGGAAATGATGAGCTGGCGGCTTTTGAGTATCTAAACTTATTTGGGAAGGTTAAATGAGCCCTTATTTATTAAAGAAGATTTGTCCTGCAAGAGTGAGTGGGTTGTCGGGTGCAGCACCTGTTCTTTTACTGTGGGGATTGCAATCTTCAGCCATACAGAACGTCAGAGACGCAGTGTAAGTTAAATGGCAGTGACTTGGTTAGGGTTTATCCCTGGTGAGCTCTTAGCGTTTTGCCGTATATTATTAGACTTTTGATTGAGGCCTTCGAGAAAGGCACGAGGAGGTGTTTTCTTCTATCCATGTTTGAATTAATTTACAGTTGACTTAAGCCAACTCAAGAAGGCGAACCTAGGAAATTCAGAATCTCTAGTAATAACCCCAAACTTCAAGGTAACGCAGAACAAATTTCAACAAAAGTTTTCTGTCAGTTTAGAATTAAGCTCATCAGGGGTAACTGACCGAACTTTAGCTTGGCTGTCTTTAGAAACTGTAGGCAAGGTTTCATTTCAGTTTTTTTTTTTTTTTTCTTTCTTGTTACTCCTGGGGTTAAGTGTATATTTATTTTCTTGATTAAATTTAAATTTCATGTTTTTGACGCATAATTCTTTTAAAGGGTGCATTATATAGAAAACATTTTAGGAGAGAAGTTAAACATAACAGTGCTGTACTGAAATAATAGAGTAAGTTGTATTCTCCCTTCTCTGAAATAACCTAAAAAAACCCCTAAACGTATGCTAAATGATAAGGTCTTGTACATTGCTAACCTTATGAGATATACCATGAAATGTGTATAGAAAGTCTTAATTCCTCAATATCAAAATACAGTATTAGGGTATTAAGGATAAGGTGGACATTCAAACATTTGAATTTGTTATTTTACAGTTTAGTATGTAGAAATGTAGGGAGTTAAAAATGAATAGGCTGTAAGGAACATAGAAGATGGTTGGAGACCTGGATTTTCCTTTTGCTGCTTTTATAAATTGAGAATTGTACTTGAAGAGCTGAACAGCTGGAATGAAACTTGCATAGATTGCAGAAACATGCAAAAATGTATCTTTGATCAAGTAGTGAGTTAACATGAGTATATTGTGGTTTATTAGGATAGTGATTCAAAAATAATTCCCATAAAATATAGCACTATATATATTGTTTAGGATGTTCTTAAAGAGTCACTTGAAGTTATTTTCCTACAGGTCAGTTCTTTTTGAGATGTATGGAATTAAAATAATTCTGATTACATTATGCAGTGTTTGATTTCAGTTTTAATTAGTTATTTTAAGGTACTGGAATTTTCTTAAAAGAGGTGAATTTTGAAATTTGCTAGTGGTTTGGAAAAACTTGTGTTGTTGTTTATTTTTTTAAGTACAGTTATATTAGTAGGTTGGTCTGGAGGGGGAGCTAGTGCCAAAGCAAAGAAAGCATAGCTTAATATGTGTTTGAACTTTTAAAATGCCCAAACCCTGATTTTTATGACCTGAAGGAACATAAATTTTTAATTAAAAGAGTAAAGGAATTGATATGGGCATATATCTGTATATAGTTATTTGTGGAATATATATGTATATTATATATAACACATATATAATATATATATTATATATGTATTATATATAATATATATAATATATATACATGTATTATATATATAGTATTACAAATTAAATCTTTTCATGATCTGAAATAATAGAAAGTAGATGCTTCAGGTTTATTGAATTTCTCATTTAAAATCTCAGAAAATATGCCCCATAATGTAGAATGTGTGATAGTAAGTTTCTTAATCTTCTTGTGTATTGCATCAGAGGGGAAATATATCTTAATCCTTTGTGCAAGTTGTATGTTCATAAATTTTTTCTTTATAATATCTATAGTCCTAAAATTTCAAAAATCAAGTAGAGTCTTATATAGACGAATATATTGACTGGGTAGTTAGTAAGCTAAATATTTATTAAGAGTAGAGATAATTTCATTAAGAAATGGACCCTTCAGACATCTGGAAAGCAGGATCCCAAGGTCACCTCTTAACCTCTGTCTTCTGTAATATGGCGCAGTGAGTCCAGTGGCTTTACCAAATTGAACTTGTGCCTTTGACTATAAAGCAATTATTTTTTGGTTTATGGTGCTTTATTTAGATTTCACAACTGTAATAAGTTAGATATGTTATTTTACTTCTCACAGTGGACATATTCATATTCAAGGCTAGAAATTGATAATGTATGTATTAAAATCATTAGAATATTTTTTTTTCTGGAAATAGTGGCTGGGCTGTTTGTTCTCCATTGTTTTCCATTATGTAAACTGAATCTCAATGCTGATAAAATAAAAAAAAATAGATTCCTTGAAAGGAATGGCCATACCTGTGAGATGTATGGTAGTGAGATGTTTACCACTTTTAAGGGGTATATGCTATAAATTAAACAATGTTTTATAAGACATGCCAGACTATTTTTATGTATTTTTTTCCAGTTCTTAAGTGGTTATTTTTGATTTACTATAAACTGCATTACTAAATCTCCTGGTTTAATTAAATGGTAAATCCACACATTTCATATTATAGAACACTTATAAAAGAGTTTCCATTTTACAATCATAAGAATAAATATAAAAAATGTAATTTTTTAAAACTTAAAGCACAACTAAGATTCTAAACAATTCTGAAACTACAAGTATTAATATTAATACATGCGTCAGTACTGGTTCTGTTGGTACTCTTCAGATGAGATACTAACTTCCAGGCTTCTACAGTCAGTGGTATAGTAGGTGTAGCCTTTAAAGGACCAGTACAAGATTTCCTTTGGTTCCCTTCTTCATGAGTCTGTAGTTTATATTTCTGTACCATAAAGTATATAGTTTCTTTTTGGCAGTTTGAGTTGTTATTAAATTGTAGTTTGCTATAATAAGACAAACAGGCCTAAAAGTAAAAGATATTTACAATTGATTTTTAAAAAAACATTTTAAAATTCCCAACAGAAGACTATTGTATGGGGATGAGTATGCATTTAAGATACATTTTTTAAGGTATTAGGCTCCTCTCAACCTTCCTTTCTCTCTATATTCTACTCTGCAGTCTACATCCCCTCTTACTCAACCTCCCTCCATATCCCACAATTTTCTCTTTGAAATGATTAGGGATCAAACCAATAAAACGAATGATATCACTCACTTGGCATAGGGTTATTCTTCCTTGATTAAATAAATGACTTTATATCAATATCTACAATATTCTAAACATGTAACTCATATAAACTTTACTTTCTATTAAAAAAATTTTTTTTTAATGTTTATTTTTGAGAGAGACAGAGAGTGAGTGGGGGAGGACAGAGAGAGAGGGAGACACAATATCCAAAGTAGGTTTCAGGCTCTGAGCTGTCAGCAGAGCCAGACGCAGGGCTTGAACCTAGAAACCATGAGATCATGACCTGAGCCAAAGTCGGATGCTTAACTTGACTGAGCCACCCAGGCACCCAATGTACATTTTACTGTTAATGGGAGAACACATAGGGCCCATGAGATCATGCTATGTATTTCAGTATAAGTTACTCATATTTGTTACAGAAAGTAGAGCTATATGGTTAATTTCATTTAAGTTTTTATTTTTGAAATTCATTTTTTAAAAATGTTTATTTTTGTGAGGCAGCCAGAGAGCATGAGAGAGCGTGAGTGGGGGAGGGGCAGAGACTGCCTTTCAACCCACTCAACCATCCAGGTACCTCTCATTTAAGTTTTCTTTTAAAAAGACTTTAATTACCAAAACCCAATACCTCACTCATCGGCTACTTTTAAAAAATATCTTTTTCTGGGGCGCCTGGGTTGCTCAGTCAGTTAAGTGGCCGACTTTGGCTTAGGTCATGATCTCATGGTTCCTGAATTTGAGCCCCGCATCGGGTTCTGCACTGACTGTGGAGCAGTCTGCTTGGGATTCTCTCTCTCTTTCTCAAAATAAGTAAGTAAACTTAAAAAAATATATATCTTTTTGTGATAGTTTTTTTTTTTTTTTTTTGGTGGTCAGAAAATGACATGTGAAGAGGAAATAGGTCTCAGGTTTTTAAAAAAATTGACAGATTTTACCAATATAAGGCTAGTGCTGATGTGGTTCAAACTTGTCTTTGCTATTACTCTCTTTTCTTTTATATTGGTTCTATAGTATAGCCTCCTC
Source organism: Panthera uncia (assembly GCF_023721935.1). Taxonomy (NCBI): domain Eukaryota; kingdom Metazoa; phylum Chordata; class Mammalia; order Carnivora; family Felidae; genus Panthera; species Panthera uncia. The sequence goes on along the minus strand of NW_026057582.1, from coordinate 34,864,413 downwards.
ATTGAAGCACTGAAATAAAGCTTGAAAATCACTATTGAAATGCCTCCTATGTTTTTTGTACCTTGGAACTGGGTTTTTCAAATGTATCTTAGCAGTGGGATAAACTGAATAAATATGACTCAACATACTTATTTTATTATCAGACTTAGCATTTTTACTTGTCACAGTCTTGATGACTGGTTAATGTAAATAAAGTTCACAGTATAAAATAAATAATAAAATGCTAATATCAATTGTAGATGTAAATGGGAAATTAAACTGATGTTTATTTTATAGAATCTGAGTTACGAGAAATATTACATGATATGAACTTTAAATGTAACTTTCTGATTATAAATGAATAAAAGTAACATAAAAACGGGAGAGTCTTCTGTTTGATTTACTACAAACATACAACTAAAATGAACCTATTTTATGTTTATATAAATTTTTTTATTCAATTGACTGTTAATGAACCATGAATGAGTTTTAAATTTTTAATAATTTTGTGGCTGGTTATTTATATTATAATATCCCTTAAATGAGATATGAAATTCCATTAATACCTGGAGCCAAAATAATTTGCCTGTGGTAAAAAGGTATTTACAAACCATCAAACTATAAAAGCATAGCAATGTTATTAAATGACTAAGTCATCATTCCATAAGCTAGTTTTAAAAATCATGTGTATAATTTTTAAAATATAATTGATCATAATATCGTGATTGGTAAGATATAATTGATCAAAATATAATTTGTAGCTTCTATATTATACATTGTTTCAGATTTTAGCTATGTTTGGGGCAGTCAGTGAAGGGAGGGAGATTGAGAGAGGCAGAGGATCTTACTGGTTGATGAGCCTGCTTTGTTTGGAGGTGAGGGGGATTTCTTCTTCAGTTTTTCTTTCTCCCTCCACTTCCTTCTTTTCTCTGTAGTAGTGGGAGGGAGTTGACCATCCTTATAGGATTTTTTTTTTCTTATAGAGTTCATACAAAGAACATTTCCTGATAAAACATTAGCTTTTATGTTACAATAGATTTATTATAATGATTTCATTTCCTTTGAGGCAATAGGCAAGAGACTTAGAACTTTAGTTGGGGCAGGGTTTAATATGATTTATTAAACATGATTTTGTAACTCCATATAAAAAGGGATATGGGGTTGTTGGTTCATTGTTAAGGGTGCTGTATCAGTCACATTATTGTTCTGCTTAATATTTAATATATCATAAACCCCTCTTCAGTTTCCTGGAATGTATTTTCATGTCTCCTCTGTTGTCTTCATCTGTGGAGTATCTGTTTACAAGGAATTGGTTTTTAGAATATCTCTTCAACTGCTTTGTGTGCCCTCATTGCAGTAATAAAAATGTGAAAAAAAAAAATACTGTGTCCCTTGAAGAGGACTAACAAACTAAAATGAACAGCAGTGTTCTCCATTCATGGGAGTACTGTTAGCAAGTTTAAGCCAGTTACTGTGAAAAGGTCACAGGGAGAAAGTGTGTTTCATAATTTGGGCCCCCAATCATTTGGGATCTGACACATGGGATTGCACCTGAAAGAGATATATATTCAGTTGAGATTGTGTTACATTTTTCATGTCTTGAGTTCTTTGAATAACTACTTAATTCATTCAGTTACCAAATGTCAAAAGATTGTAATTTTGAGAAACCTACTCTTTAAAATTAAGAGCTTAAGCTAGGGTAAATATTTTGCTTTCTCTTTATAAGTTGCAGATTTTTCTTTCTCTTTTAGGAAGTTTGGTGAAACTCTAGGGCTTAGGAAGGTGGTAATTGAAATTCTTGAGGCCAAAAAGTCTTTCCTTAGCCTTGTAAACTGAACCCCAGCAGAATGGGAAATGTAGGTTTACTAAGTAATTTTGACTGTTTCCTCTGACATAATTACAGATATCTAGGTCTCCGTTAATTAAAAGTCTGTTTATTTTTAAGGTTCAAACAGTGGTACTTCTCATAGGTGTAAAGCATTAACTGTTATGAGAGAGATATAACTTATTTTTAATTTGTAAGTAAAGAATAGGCTATCAGTGCTGAATAAGCTGAAGAAATGTATGCCTAATTAGGATGCACAAATAATAAACGAAAGAAACTTGCTAATATACAATTAAAAATGGCTCCTCTAAATAAAAAGACTATTAGTGTTTACATTATAATGGCACAAAGATGTCATGAAAATGAAATCACTAAAGAATTCTATTTTGGAGCAATTTGTCAGACCAGATAACAGTCTGTTATCCTTTAAACTGTCTGCAGAGGCTTATTTACATCAGTGCTGGTCCTACCTAAAGGGAAATAATGATCAATAACCAAAGTGTTTTCAGGGAATTTTATGCGCGTTTCCTATGTGTATATTTGTGCACTTCTTGTTACTTTGTTTCCATGGAAAATGTAAGGTTGGAAAATAAGGTACCCAAGTTTTGGAAATTCTGAAGGGAAAAGGATCTGAAGTTTGGAAAAAAGCTGTTCTTTTTGGTGTGTTTTACTGATACTTTTGATAGTGATAATTTCCTGAGACTTGTATGGACTTAAAGCCAAATCTGAGTTCTTTAACTTATTTTTTTGAATCGCTTTATTGAAATATAAATTATGTCTCATAAAATTCACAGTTTAAGTTTTAATAAATTTATACAGTTGTATAACAATTACCACAATTTAATTTTAGAATGCTTTCATCGGCCAGAAAGCTTCCCTTTGCCCACTTTCCCGATTCCTGCTCCTATCCCGCAGCCCTAGGCAGCCACTGATCTGCTTTTGTTTCTATAGTTTTGCCACTTCTAGAGATTTGATGTTAATGGAATCATACACTATGTAGTCTTTTGTGTCTGGCTCCTTTTTTTTAATATAATCCTGTTTAGTCATTTGAATGAATGGTTAAAGTAGAAAAGCTTTGAACTTGAAATCAGGAGACTTGGATATGAGTGTTGGTTTTGCCACCAAATGTGTAAACTTGGGTAAGCCACCTGTTGCCTCTGGGCCTCTGCTGCTTTTTCCATAAAATCAAATTATTTTGATTTTCTTCTATTCCAGTTTTTACAGCTGGGTAGACATTCACTGACCTTTTCCTAGAATGTACCTTAACTCTTCCCCTTAAATATAGTCATTTTATTTTATTTTTTTTTCAATCAGAAATGAAGCTTATGGTCTAATATATGTGAGTCAGCAATGGAGGAATTTGGGACTGTCTTGAAGAAACAAGACAGCTGATTAAACTTTTTCTTGAGCATTTCTTAGTTCAGGTGTATAACTTTGAGAATAGGGACAATGATAAATGCTGAGTTAATAATAAATATCTTTGAAGAGAATAAAGGTAAAGTTGAATAATCCTCAGAAGTAGAGCTTTAAAATGGATTGAAGCTTATGAATGTAAGAAAAAGACTATGCTTTAAATTAATGTTTTTGTTTTGAGAGTAGAATGTGGTGTGGAGAGATTTTAGTTAAGTTTAAGATGACTTAGGCTCAAGGCAGCTGTGTGAGATTAGACTGTTTTTTTAAAGAACCAATGGAAATGTATAGCTACCATTGGGAAGACTGTCCTGGGGCTCATGAACAGGCAAAGCTGACAGGTAGTATTCAGGTGACAAACTAAGGAAAAAATACACATATAGGCAATTAAAATTAGTGCTGTATGTGTGTAAATGTATATGTTTGTAACAGGAGTAGACAACTGACTGAGTAGGCTAGCATCAGGTATATGCCAGAGGGGTAATGGACATTTTCACTATAGTATGCAAAAAGATAGGGCATTGAATAACAACTAGCTAAATTTAAAAATGAGAGTGCTATAACTACTTTGAATATTGAATAATTTGACTCTTAGAAACCATCAGAGCTGCTTATATTATCTATAATAGTAGGAACTGTGGCTATAAAATGATCGCATTTTTATTTTTACCCAACGTACTAGAATGTATGAGTGGTAACCCACGGAGCAGACAGTGTGGAGGAGGGGAATATAGTCATAAATATATTTTAGTGATGGTGTCATTATAGCAGCATAAAATTTCTTGCATGTTTTATTTTTCAAAAATTTTTAACATTTATTTATTTTTGAGACAGAGAGACAGATTATGAACGGGGGAGGGTCAGAGAGAGAGGGAGACACAGAATCTGAAACAGGCTCTGGGCTCTGAGCTGTCAGCACAGAGCCCGATGTGGGGCTCGAACTCACAGACTGTGAGATCATGACCCAAGTCGAAGTCGGACTCTCAACTGACTGAGCCACCCAGGCGCCCCTTGTTGCATGTTTTATAGTCATATTTTTTGTTCATAAGTGGTATTTCTAATTTAGATAAACCACCTTATGATAACCAGAAATATCCCCAATGTGAAACCTATATTTAACAAATGAAGATTTGTCACTTTGACAATAATATATAGATTATGTTAAGACTTTAAAGGAGTTCTAAAAGTTGAATCCCATAGCTTTGTATGCAATGGCAGCATTCTAGGAGTAAGTATGAGAGCTTTATTTTTTTTCTTACAAGTTTTTAAAAAAATGTTTATTTATTTTGAGAGAGGGAGGGAGGGAGAGAGAGAGAGACAGAGAGAGAATGCATGCACATGAGCAGCGGAGGGGCAGAGAGAGGGAGAGAGAGAAAGAATCCCAAGCAAGCTTGTGCTGCCAGCACAGAGTTGGATATGGGGCTCAAACTATAAGATCATAACCTGAGCCAAAGCAAGAGTCCCACACTTAACTGACTGAACCACCCAGGTGCCCCAAGTATGAGAGCTTTCTAAAGTGACTATTTTATGGCAACCATATTCTTTTAAATATATGCCATACCATATTTATTTTTAAATGTCCCACAGAATTTGTAATATGTATAAAGTATCTGAATATGAGTTATGTAATTGGAAAATTTGGGGGGTAAAGGAAAAGAGACACTTATTTCTATAACTTTTGGAGCTTCAAAATATTAAAGGTCATATTTTCCCAGGAAATTTTATTGTTTTAAATATCTTTGTTTTTTAAAAGTTTATTTATTTTGAGAGAGAGAGAGAGAGAGAGAGAGAGAACCCCAAGCAGGCTCCTTGTGGTCAGTGTGCAGAGCCCCACGGGGGGCTTGAACTCATGAAACCCTGAGATCATAACCTGAGCTGAAATCCAGAGTGGGGTGCTTAACTGACTGCTACCCAGGCACCCTGGGAATTTTTACTATTATTATTTTTTAATTAAAAAATTTTTAAAAAATGTTTTACTTAGAGAGAGAGAGAGAGAGAGAGAGAGAGAGAATGAGTGGGGGAGGGGCAGAGTGAGAGAGGGTCACAGAATTGGAAGCAGGCTCCAGGCTCTGAGTTGACGGCACAGAGCCGGACGCAGGGCTTGAACTCACAAACTGTGAGATCATGACCTGAGCCAAAGTTGGAGGCTTTACTGACTGAGCCATCCAGGTGCCCAGGAATTTTTATTTTTAATCATAGTAATAAATGAGCAGCTGTCAAAAGATAAAGCCAGTTTTAAGTTTAGAATTCCTGTTCTCTATATATCACATACTTGATTTTATTATTTGTTTAAAAAAAAAATTTTTTTTTTTAACGTTTATTTATTTTTGAGACAGAGAGAGACACAGCATGAACAGGGGAGGGGCAGAGAGAGAGGGAGACACAGAATTGGAAGCAGGCTCCAGGCTCTGAGCCATCAGCCCAGAGCCTGATGCGGGGCTCGAACTCGCGGACCGCGAGATTGTGACCTGAGCTGAAGTCGGACGCTTAACCAACTGAGCCACCCAGGCGCCCCCACATACTTGATTTTAATAAAATAGACTACTTAAGGATTTCTTAAATAATCAAATACTACTTGGATATTTAAGCAAAGCATCAGAGCAAGACTAGAAAACATTGAAGCAATAAAAATGATTAATTTAAAAGTTTTGTAACATAGTAAAGAAAAAAATGCAGTAATATACAATGGAAAAGAAGATGTACAGAAAGAACATCATTACCTCACATCAGACATAGTAGGCTGTCTTTACAGTGAATACCAGTCAAATCAAATAGGCTACAGAATTTGTGCCCTTCTACTAGGCAGGTGGAAATGAGATGAACAATTAATTATAGGGTGTGCACCAGAATACCCACTTACATTGTTTGGCAAGTCTTTTCTAATTGACTTCCTACAGGGGCTTTTTCAGACCTTTTCCTACTCTCTTTCTAGCCCCTGATTCTAGCCTGCTCTAAGACTTTGTAGGTTGTTTTCAATTAACTGTTTTTTTTTTGAAAAGAGTAGCAAGATTAAGGCCATCAAACAATCTTCGTCAGCTTTGCTTTTCTTTATCTCTAAATTGTTTAATTTCTCTTCTTCTCTACCATTTAGTGTTAGGGATGTGTCTTTAGGCTTTCATGACTACTTCTTTTATCCCTTCTATTGGAATATATGGGTTCATTAGTAACTCTTTTATTATTTTTATTTGAATCTCCTCTAACATCTTCAATGGCCTAAAAAAAAAATCCACCCAAAAAACATCTTTTCTTATTTTTTTCTTCTCTTTCCCCCTCCTTTTTTATGTTATCCAACAGCCCAAAAGAAAAAGCAACATGTATATTGTTTATATTTTGCTACCTTCTTTTTCACTAAAGCTGTTCTGTTATTACCAGTGACCTGAATTGCCAAATGGGGACTTTTTTTCAGTTTTAATTCTTGTTTTTTTAATTCTCCAGATTCCTTCTCCCTTCTTATAACTTTGTAGTCCTTCTAGCTCTCCTATATATTGTAGCCACTCTTCTTTTCATTCACAGGGCCAACTTGTTTCCTGAGTATTTGCTTTATGTATTTTTCTACATCTAGCTTCTTTTCCTTGGAATACTACCTGGTCTGTTGGCTTCTGTGAGTACCTCTTTCAGGTGACTCCTGTACTGTAAGTTCCCAGACTCCCAATTTCCAGCTGGAGAGTTCCACCTGTTTGTCATGCCATCAAGCTCAACATACTCAAATTTGAATTTTCTCTCATTTTCTTTCTTCTAAAATGTAGTTTTATTTCTAACTTTCCTTTCTCTATTAAATAGGCCTATTCCTCCATTGCCCAAACTTGAACTCTGAGTCATCTGTGAGTTCCCCATCAGATCCATTCAGTTGTTAAATTGGGAATTCTGTTACTACAGTGTTTCTCTATTTCATCTGCTTTTTTCTGTTTCATTTTTTACTAGAGAAATTTTTACTGCAGAAGTTTCTTATTACCACTAACATATAAATAATTGTAATTTGGTTATTGCTATGATAGAGAGGAGGCAGAGGCAGCAAGCAGTTCTATTAGTGTATGTTAAGTGGAGAAGGCTGTATTGAAAGGAGGTGACATTTAGGCTTAGTATCAAAGAATAAGTAGGGGCATTCCAGGCAGACAAGCTGAAGAAAGACTTATTAGAAGTTTATTATATGTTGTCAACCTATAAGACTTTTTGCTTTAATCCTTATTGCATGTGTGTATGTTTCCAATGGGCATATGCAGTTGCCTTTCTTCAAATACTGATGAGCATAAGTGAATGAACGATGTAAAGCCAGAATGATACAAAGTAACATACCTTTATTACCTAGCTTTGAATGAGTTGGGGGCACCTGGGTGGCTCAGTCGGTTAAGCGTCTCTTTGTTTGGTTGAGACTCAGATCATGATCTCATGGTTCATGGGTTTGAACCTGCATTGGGCTCTGTGCTGATGGCATGAGGCCTGCTTGGGATTCTGTCTTCTCTTTCTGCCCCTCCCCTGCTTGTTCCTCTCTTTATCTCTCAAAAATAAAGAAACATTAAAAAAAAAAAAAAGAATGAATAGAGTGGTAAAATGTCAAGTGGTGAAAAGTAAGCACTACCTGGATTGAAGACTTCAAATCTGACTAAACTTTACATTAAAAGCTGTGTGTAAGGTTCCTGGTACTTGGAATGTAAATCTTTAGTGGACGTCTGTTTTCAGTCTACATATAGCTCTGTTTTTTATTTCTATCTCTTTACAGCAGGGCTAGGTAATATTTATATATTAACAGCCACTAATATTGAAAATAAGTTAACTGAAGGCCACAGCAGGCAAAGAGATAATTTACTGTTTTTATTCTCTTAGAGAAACAAATTATTTTGTGCTTTTAAAACCCTAGATGGCTCAGTTGGTTGAGGGTCTGACTTCAGTTCAGGTCATGATCTTACAGTTTGTGAGTTTGAGCCTTGCATTGGGCTCACTGCTGTCAGTACAGAGCCTGCTTCAGATCCTCTCTGCCCCTTCCCCACTTGTGCTGTCTCTCTCTCTCTCTCAAAACAAACAAACGAACAAACAAACAAAACCAAAAAAACTTGGGGCACCTGGTGGCCCAGTTGGTTAAGCATCCGACTTTGGCTCAGGTCATGATCTTGGAGTTTTGAGTTCGAGCCCCGCGTTGGGCTCTGTGCTGAAGCTCAGAGCCTGGAGCCTGGTTTGGATTCTTTGTCTCCCTCTCTTTCTGCCCCTGCCCTGCTTGTGGCCTGTCTCTTTCTCTTTCTCAAAAATGAATAAACATTAAAAAGAAACCTTAAAAAACATAAAATCGGAAGCATTAAAACCAATAGTTCTAAATTGGCCTAAAAAGGTAACTTACTGTCTTTGTAAGTGGACAGAGCAGAGATGGAGCAGTCCAAGAACAAACAGATTCAGGAATTTAAATGATGTCTTCAGGATACTCTCCATTTCTTGAGTTTACTTCTTTCTGTATGTTGGTCTTATTTTCTGTTAATGTTAGAAGTCTTTCATGGCAGAGATGCACGGTCCTCAGATCACTGAGAGCTTATGGTGAAGAACTAAGAACTTTGTGAAGGAAGGCCTCTGATGGGGTCCATCCTTGGGCTGATCACTGTGGGGAATTATCATTAGCATTATCATCAGAACCACATCAAATGGGGGAAGGTCAGTTCCCTAAAGGATGGGAGTGCTAGTAAGTAGAGAAATGGGTGGAAGGAATGTGAAGTAGGCAAAAACAATTTATAGTCATTGTAGAGGAGGAAGAAAGAAAGGTAGTAGACAGAGAGAGATGTGTACATAGGAGAGAGAAATGGGTAAAGAAAGGAAAGGGGACTAGTATCAGTTAAGAATGTGGTAAGCCTTGTTTTAAGCATTTTACATTTTATCTCTATAGCTTATTAGGGGAAGCTGTATTATCTCCAGAGCATAACCATTTCTAGAACTAATAATTTTAAAAAACCTTTCACTCTTTTTTTTTATTCGACATATTTATTTTTTCATGAATTAAATTTTCTTTTAATTTGTAAATATACATGCAGTAAAATTCATATTTTGTGATATACCATTCTATGTGTTTTGACGAAGGTATAGAATGTGTATCCACCACCACTTGGTAATTAATCAAGACACAGAGTTCCTTTTGCCCCTTTGTAATTAGCCTCTCCCCACCCATCTCCAACCTTGTGGTAAACCCTGATCTGTTCTCCATGGCTGTTGTTTTGCTTTTACCAGAATGTCATATAAGTAGAATCATAATTGTGTAGACTTTTGGGTCAGCCTCTTTCACTTGGAAAATGCCTTTGAAATTCATTCTTGTTGCTGCATGTATCAGTAATTTATTCTTTTTCATTGCTAAGTAGTAATCCATAGTATGAATGTACCATCGTTTGTTTATTTATCCATCTGTTGAAAAATGTTTGAGTTATTTCTAGTTTTTGGCAACTATGAATACAACTGCTGTAAACATTTGAGAATTGCTTTTTATATGAACGTAAACTTTCATTTCACTTGGGTAAATACCCAGGAGTCACATGGTAAGTATATGTTTAATTTTGTAGGTAACTCCCAAACTCTTTTCCAAAGTGGCTATACCATTTTGAATTCCCACCAGCAATATATGAGAATTCCAGTTGCTGTTCATCCTTGTTAGCACTTGGTATTGGTCAGGTTTTTTGTTTTTGTTTTTGTTGTTACAGGTTTTTTGTGTTGTTTTGATTTCAACTCTTTTAATAGGTGTGTATCACTGTGGTTTTAAATTATACTTTCCTGATGGTTAATGATGCTGGGTATTTTTTATGTGCTTTAAAATACCTTTCTTAAAAAAAAATACCTTTCTTTAACATTCTGAGAATACTTATCTGCTTTTTAAAAAATGATTGCAGTGGGGGCGCCTGGGTGGCGCAGTCGGTTAAGCGTCCGACTTCAGCCAGGTCACGATCTCGCGGTCTGTGAGTTCGAGCCCCGCGTCAGGCTCTGGGCTGATGGCTCGGAGCCTGGAGCCTGTTTCCGATTCTGTGTCTCCCTCTCTCTCTGCCCCTCCCCCGTTCATGCTCTGTCTCTCTCTGTCCCCCCCCCCAAAAAAAAAAAAAAGTTGGAAAAAAAAAATGATTGCAGTGATTTTGAAAACAGAACATTAAATGGCCTTGACAAGGCTTTTGATAAGCATTTATTTGGGTTATAGCTGGTACATTGCACAACCCAGAGGACAGCATTCACATAAAAAAAAAAAAAGGCTCTCTGGAGTTGTGCAATGCAGCAGTGTTGGCTGTATATTTACAGCCATTATCTAGAATTATCGGTGATTAAGTTTCATGGAAAATCTGAGTACTATCAAATGATGCCTTTAAAAATCATTTTTCAGTGTTTCTCTGAAATGAAATTTTGTTCAGTAGCAGGTTCTAAAGAAATGCCCTACAGGCAGTATGTCTAATGGATCAGTCTTGGGAGACAGAAATGCCTATTTCAGATACTCAACTCTGCCATTTACTGCATGAATGACCTTGGGCATCTTATCTAATAGCTTCTTTGAGCCATTTCTTTATCAGCAAAACAGGGTTGATAGTATCTCCCTTTTGTGGCTGTGGTAAGAATTATCAATAACATATGTAAAATACCTGATACAGATGGACCTCTTCAAGCTACAACTGCTTTCACTTCTATTTCTTACTACTACTTAATCCTGATTACCCAAAAGCCATATCCAACAGAGGCTTTAGGGTACCAGCAAAGTGGAGGAAAAAGAATTTGAAAAAATATTGAAAGCACTTAATATTAAAAAAAATTTTTGAAGTACTATTCTGAAAAAAAAATAATCTTATTGGACTAACTTAATCTTAGTTGTATAGTATTTAATACAGTGAGGGTAAAGGATTATACTGTTGTATTTTCTGTACTTGGGGCTTCTAGAGGTCTTAATTTGGTCCTACCACCATCACCACCACAGCCACCTCTATCATGCCTGTGGTAAAGAAAGACTCAAATATATCACCTAATGTTTAGGGTCTTAGAAATGCAGTTTCCTTGTTTGAGACAAGAAGATGATATGAATAAATACTAGTTGACATAGTTCTGTAAAGTGAGAATAGTTGAAGTTCTAGGGAATTATCTTTTAAGATTCTTTTTTAAACTTTATAATTTTTTCATGATTATTCTTTAAAAATTTTTTTAAATTCCGGTTAGTTAACATACAGTGTAGCATTAGTTTCAGGTGTGCAGTTTAGTGATTCAGTACTTAAATATGACATTCTGTGCTTATCACAAGTGTACTCCTTAATCCCCATCACCCATTTAATCCATCCCCACACCCACCTGCCCTCTTCATGATTATTCTTGTGATTCCATGGTGATTATAGTAAACTCCTTAAAATGGCAAGGAAGGAAAAACAGGGAGATTAGATATACTTTATGAATATAAGGACGAGGTTTACCAAGTAATGGAGTGGGTATGGAGAAGAGTTTAGGCTAAGTTTCTGGACCTGGAAGTAACTTAAGTCTTAAGTGAAGAAGAGTGATAGTGTGATTTTATTTGTTTGGTTTTAAAAGGTCTCTCTCTACCTTGGTGTTTTCTAAAAAATGTCTCTTTACCTTGGTGTTTTCTATTTGTTAGACATACTTGTTTTATACCTTTGTAAAATGAAGTGGTTTCACAACTTTGAGCCAAATTATTTTGATTCACACTTTTATTTCTCAAATGGACTTTTTTTTAGGTAATCATATGGAGCAGAGTAAGAAATAGTCTAAGAAGGTCCTTTTTTTTTTTTTTTTAAGTTCTTATTTTAATTCTAGTTAGTTAACATACTGTGTTATATTAGTTTCAGGAGTACAATATAGTGATTCAACAATTCCATATATTACCCACTGCTCATCACAAGTGTACTCCTTAATCCCCCCTCACCTATTTCACCCATCCCCCCTCCCTCCTTCCCTCTGGTAACCATCACTTTGTTTTCTGTAGTTAAGAATCTAAAGGTCTCTCTCTTTTTCCATTTCTTCTTCTCTCTCAGGTAAGTAATAGATCAAAAACATTTCATTTTAGCCATTATGTAGCTTGAGATTAGAGAAGGAAAATTTGCATTCACATCTCCTAGCTTCATCTGCCTTCGTTGCCTTTTACCTACTGTGGCATATTCTTTGTTTTTCTCAAATTAACAAAATGTAGATATTTAGTGGGCACTATCTTCTACTTGCTGAAAGACTAAATTTCCGAGGTTCTCTTGCAGCTAGGTATAACCTTATGAAGAAGTTCTGATCAGTGCTATGTAAGTGGAAGTGTGTGATACTTCCAAAGTTCTATTTAAAGGGAGAGTTGTACCCTTTTAATCTTTTTCTCTAGCTGCCAACTTAGACCACGAGGACAGGGGCTATATTCCAAGGATGGTGGATTAGAGAGTGGAAGGATACTTTTATGTTGGTGACATGGTAGAACAGACCTGGACTGCCTGTTTTCAGATTATTTTATGTCAGAGAGAAGTAAACTTGTATTTTTTTCAGCCACAGTGAATTTGGGTTTTTCTGTTATGTGTAGTTGAATCTACTCCCCTCCCCCCCCCCCCCCCCCTACCCCCCCCACATTCTAAATTTTTTTTTTTTTCAACGTTTATTTATTTTTGGGACAGAGAGAGACAGAGCATGAATGGGGGAGGGTCAGAGAGAGGGAGACACAGAATCTGAAACAGGCTCCGGGCTCTGAGCTGTCAGCACAGGGGCCCGATGCGGGGCTCGAACTCACGGACCGCGAGATGGTGACCTGAGCCGAAGTCGGCGCTCAACCGACTGAGCCACCCAGGCGCCCCAAGCACCCCCACATTCTAAAGCAGCCTCCTTTCTCTTACTCTGTGGTTGAACTCTTGGTGCCATTCACCTTTCCACTTCTAAATCGCTGAAATCTTTACTCTCAACATTTTCCATAGTATTTGTTCACAGGCACAACACTGTAATTAGAAACTGCTATGAGTGCTAGTTATGTAGTTTCTGAAATTTTAATAACTCTGAAGAAACTTTTAAGACTACAAAAGAATGTATAAATGCAGTTACAAATATTTTATTTCCTAATGAAAAAGATATGATTTCTAAAAAATAATGTATAAATACAAACCTGCCCCCCAGCCTCCCACCCCAGTCCCCAATGGTGATAGACAGATCGATTTGGTTAATTGGCTACCAGAAATTCTTCCAGTGATTATGTCTACATCACTGATAACCCTCTTGTTATCTGCCGGTTTTGGATCACTCATTGTACTCCTAATCATAGGGAAGTATAATATGTGGAAGCTTCCATATGGAAGTTACACAGTTATTGGTACAAGGATGGTTATGTGAAATGAACTAGCTGTCTTCTGGGGTTTCTAGAACTGTACCCAGCAGGGAAAGAGATCCTCTCTAGTCTTCAGACCATAAAGTTGTGAAAAAATTGGTGTAGGAGAATCATACTAAGCAGAAATAGAGATGGAAGGAAATAATCCAGTTTTTTTCTTTGGAAAATGGACATTGTACCTCATATGGGGTAATTTAGAATCTCTTTTTCTAGTAACTTGATAATTTGCAATTGAGACAGAACTGTAAGTGAGTCTGTGTTGGGAACTTGAATTGGAGGGTCAAATGAAGGGACAGAAGTTTCTTTGAAGCCATATTCCTAAATATAAATAAATATTAATATAAAATATAATTAAAAAATTTAAAGGGTGATAGAAATAATATTCTTTGCTACTTTGAAAAAAGTTCAGTATTGGTTTATTAATTTTAAGAAATGAACCATACTAGTATAAGATGTTAACAGGGGAAACTGAATGGGACGGTGGTATATGGGAACTCTGTACTGTCTTCTGAATTTTCCGTTAAATGTAAAATTTCTAAAAGAAAAAAGCCTATTTTTATTTATTTATTTATTTATTTATTGTTTAACGTTTATTTTTTATTATTTTTGAGAGACAGAGACAGAGCATAAGCGGGGGAGGTGCAGAGAGAGGGGGAGACACAGAATGCGAAGCAGGCTGCAGGCTCTGAGCTGTCAGCCTGGGGCTGGAACTCGTGAACTGTGAGATCATGACCTGAGCGAAAGTCAGATGCTTAGCCGATTGAGCCACCTAGGTGCCTCGAGAAAGCCTATTTTTAAAAAAAGTAGTTAATTTTTAAAAGTTACGAATAATATAAACTGCTTGAGGGCAGGGTCTTTTTGACTTGTTAATATTTGTATACTTAAAGTCTAGCATAGTGCCTAGTACAAAATAATAAATGTTGAGGAACATTGTTACACTTCGGTTATTTTGTGGAAGGAGTTTCTGGAAACATGAGAAGAACGAAGTTAGAAAAGAAGCTATTTAATTTTCTCAATTTTTATTAAAAAACTACAAAAATTCATTTTAATACAAGTTGAATTTATTTGACTACATTTCATACTCAGTGCATTGCATTAACTTTCTATTATTGCTTGTGAGGACAATTTGAAATCCTCAGTGTTATAAATGATCTTGAAAAGACATCAAGCTTAGTTTACTTGATAAAACTATTTCATTTCATTAACAGGCTAAGTGCTAAAATATTAAACAGTCCTTTAATAAGTAGAATTCATATAATATTTAAAAACTGAGTATATCAACATATATTGATGTCATTAGCCTTTAGGGAAATGCAAATTAAAACCACGAAGAGAGGGGTGCAGGTGGCTCAGTTGGCTGAGTGTCTGACTCTTGATTTTGGCTCAGGTTGTGATCCCAGCGTCATGGGATGGAACCCTGTGTTGGACTCTGTGCTGAGCACGGAACCTGCTTAAGATTCTCAATCTCTCTCTCTCTCTCTCTCTCTCTCTCTCTCTCTGTCTCTCTATCTCTATCTCTATCTCTATCTCTATCTCTATCTCTATCTCTATCTCTATCTATCTCTCTTACTCTCTCCTCCTCTCTCCCTCTGCCACTCTCCCCCACTGACTCTTTCTTAAAAATAAAAAGTTGTAAGAAAAATAAAACCAATAAGAGATACCGCTACATACCTATTAGAATAGCAAAACAAAATCAAACAAATTCTGACAAAACCAAGCAGGCAAGAATGTGGAACAACTAGAACTCTTACACATTGCTAACAGGAATGCAAAATTGTACAGCTACTTTAGATAACAATTTGTCAGTTTCTTACAAAGTTAAACATGCATTCAGCACATGACCCAGCAATCCCATCCCTAGGTATTTTCCCAGAAGAACTGAAACTCTGTTCTCTCAAAAGCTGGTACGTGAGTGTTTATAGCAGCTCTATTCATAATTGTCAGAAACTGGAAGTGATCCAGATGTCAATGTGTGAATGGACACACCATAAAATGGAATACTACTCAGTAATAAAAGGAACCAACTGATGATATATGCAACTTGGATGAATTTTAAAGGCATTATCTTTAGTGAAAGCAACTTGTGATTCCATTTATGTGACATTCTTGCAAATGTAAAACTCTAGTGATGGAAAACAGCACTGGTTATCAGGGATTATGTTGCTTATGACTATATATAACTTACAATTGTAGAAAGAGTATGAAGTTTTTTGGTGTAATGGAACTGTTAATGTATGATGATGGTTTATATGGGTTAACATTCATAAAACTGTATATACTCTTATTCCCCTGAAAAAGTCAGTTTTACTGTATGTTAATTTAAAAAATAAAACAGGATATATATACAAACTGAATATATGTCTGCTTTATAAAGCTTTTGGTTTAACTACTGGCTAAATAAACTTGTGTAATTATTGTCTGATGTTTTTTCTATTAGATTTTTTTTAACTTTGAAGAATTTGTATAAGGTAACATATCAAAAACTTTTATATTGGGGTACCTGGGTGGCTCAGTCAGTTAAGTGTTAGACTTCAGCTCAGGTCATGATCTCATGATTCGTGGGTTTGAGCCCCTCATTGTGCTTTGTGCTGACAGCTCAGAACTTGGAGCCTGCTTCAGATTCTGTGTCTCCCTCTCTCTGCCCTTCCCCTGCTCGTACTCTGTCTCTCAAAAATGAAGAAATGTTAAAAAAAAAACAAAACCCTTTTATATTTAAAAAATTGGTACCATAATCTATCTGTGCAAAGAATTTGGGTGGTCACTTAGCACAACTTAACATTTTTGGATAGTTAATAACTGTCATTTACTGAAATCAATACCGTTCAGTTGACACTTCACTAAATATTTTACATATTTTGTTCATTATTATGGTTAAGTATTATTTTTCCTATTTTACACATGAGGAAACTGAAGCACAGGGGTCTTAGATGACTTGCCCGAGATCACACAGTAAGAATGTGATAAAGCTGGCATTTCAACTATGATACCATTGTTATTGGGTCTGTGTATTTTCTTCAATAATTATCTAATTATATTTTACTTAGTATCAATGTAAAACCAACTACAAGGAGTATATATGCTAACTGGTAGGTCAAAGCAGCCTAACAGCAGTCTGGGTAACAAAAATTAACTAACTTGGCAATATAGATTTCCTTTTGCAAATGAATATAAAGATAATAGTTGCATGTATTAATAATTTAAACCATAATGTTTGCCTATTTGGCTATTAAGCATTGTATTTACAGTTTTGCCACCTCAAGTAGAAATAAAAAAAGAAAGTAAAAATGTGTTTTCTACAGTACACCCAATTAACTTGTAATACAGTTTGTCTTTGACTTACAAATACTTTAAGTGCTCTATAGAATAGAAATTGCTTGGAAAGTAGGTGATCTCTACCTAGAGGAACGCTGTCTCTTATATGTTCAGATTTTCCAGCAGGCACTATTAATTAATTTTTTCTTTAACGCCGATTCTGCCGCTGAATCCCTGCCTCTCTGCAAAGCTGCCATGTTGTCGTGGGTGTCAGGGACATCTCTGCTCTCACTGACAAACTGGGAGGCAACTGAATTCCTAAGATCACAATTTAGAGCTCAGAATATTAATAAATTCCCCCCTCCCACATACACAAAGACACACACATGTATATTTTCCTGTATTTATAAATGGTAGCTACATACAGTTGTTAGATTGCAATTTAATATTAAATAGCCTGGGAATAGAATGACCATTTTTAACATTGTTTTCATATAAAAGGAAAGTGCATTCTAAGTTCTGAATAGGCATTCGAATATCCCGTTCATTCATGGTAGACTGCCTGTTTTTAATATATGAGAACCTCATTGCTTGTCAGGTGTCAAGCATGAAATATTTGGTATGTTCACTAGCTTGTAATCATCAAGGATTATATATCTGAGTTTGGGGTTAAACAGTACTGCAGATAATTTGGGTGTTAAATAGTGTACTGCAGATAATTTATGTTTTTGTGTAATTGAGACTGATAGTACTACTGAAATTTTGTTAATGAATGATTGATGACTATAAATTTTAATCTGTGTAACTTGGTGGAGTGGAAAAAACTATGGTTTTGGTGTCAGATCTGAATTCAAATTCTAGCCCTACCATTTACTAACTGAATCTGTTTCCTCAGCCGTAAAATGGAGATGGTGATTGCAGGATGGTGGTGAGATTTGAAATGATTTAGCAGTACCCTGTGTAAAGTGCTTATTTAGTCAAGGCATTTGATACACATTAAACACTCAAAATAGCATACCATTAAATCTTTACTACCTTGAAGTTTGTAACTTGACATGCATAAAGGTGAGCATTTCACTGAGCTATAGCAAAGAATTATGTTTTAAAAGGTGTAATAGTAAATAGGTGTGATAATATATGTCGATATCTCTTTGGCTATGTTAAATATAAGATGGCTTATTTTAATTTTTACATTTTATTTTATAAAATTAAAAAAAATTTTAATGTTTACTTTTGAGAGAGAGAGAGAGAGAGAGAGACAGAGCATGAGCGCGGGAGGGGCAGAGAGAGAGGGAAACACAGAGAGAGAGGGAAACACAGAATCAGAAGCAGGCTTCAGGCTCCCGAGTTTTCAGTGCAGAGCCCAACAGAGCCTGACATGGGGCTTGAACGCACAAGTTGTGAGATCATGACCTGAACTGAAGTTGGACCCTTAGCTGACTGAGCCACCCTGGCTCCCCTAATTTTTCACATTTTAATAATGCTCATAAAAACCATTTATTAATTACTTATCTATTAAGGAAAGCTCAAGTAGAAAGTAAAAACAATGAATAAAATAATGTGCTGTTTATTCTTCAAATTATTATTTTGTATAGTAATATTTGCTTTAATAGGAAGTCTTATTTTATGGAGATAATTGGCTCATTTTTATTTCCTTTTATGAAATAGTAAACTTTTGAAATGCATATATGCTCCTGAAATTCAGATTGTAGTTTATCAGTGGCCAATACTGACCTTCAAAGCTATTTCAATGAAAGTGAAATAGAAACCTTAGAATGTAAATGAGTTTGATAATTGTTCTTACATGAACTTGGTGGTAGAAGTATGAGAGTTTAACTACTTTAATATGTTTATAGTCCAGCTTCAGGTTAACAAACTAAGCACAATTAAACAAAAATAATGTTCCTGGTCTTGAACACTGAAAATGGTTTTTGAGAAAGTCTGTTTCAGTTAATAAATACTTCATGTAAGCAATGCTGTCTGGCTAGGCCATAGTAAATATCAGATGCCTAGAGAAAATTTGTTGTTGAGTATCATATACTTAAAATGTCTGGCCAGCTTGGTGGAAGGTATAGCTAGGAGGTTATTTATTCTTCCCTGGCTTTTACTCTCCCTTGATGTCCCTTCTTCTCACTGCTTTCTCCTTACCTCTTCTCCTCACATCTCTCTTTTCCTTCTCTTTCTTCTTTTTTCTTCCCTATTCCTTTTCCCTTTTCCTTTCCTCCAGTAATCTCTAATGAGATTTTTTTTAAACTAAGAAACATTTCAGACATATTAAATAGTACAGTAAATCATATATGCAACCATATCCACCATTGAAATTAAGCAGATGTCAACTTTAAAAAAAATTTTTTTAAGTGTTTATTTTTGAGAGAGAGACACACAGAGAGCAAGTGGGGAAGGGGCAGAGAGAGAAAGGGAGACACAGAATCTGAAGCAGACTCCAGGTTCTGAGCTATCAGCACAGAGTCCGACACGGGGCTTGAACTGCAAAAAAAAGTTTTTGCAGTCTTTAGTTCAACTCCTATTTTTTTTTTAAAGGTCAGAAGAAGAGCAGGGATTCTTGACTCTTGTTTCTTGCAATATCTTTACTGTTTTGAATAATGCTTGGGTTTTAGTAAGTGTCCAACAAGTATTTGTTAAGATCAACAAAGGAGAACCAATATATATTCAGAGAAGAACAACAAAAAATCAAGTGTCAAGGCAATAGTGTTTGAAAAAGAGTCATCCACGGTGTCAGAGACAATGAGAGTGTTTTGGTAAAAGTTGAAAACTGCATTGTCATTGATAACCTGGGTAGTCACTGAAAGCATAGTTTTCATCTTAGCGCATGTCACTAGAGAGGCAGTGTGATATGCTAGTCATTTAAGGTCCAGGTTTTGGAGACAGAAAGCCTGACTTCCACTTAGCTTTCTGTGTCACTGGGCAAGTCACGTTTCAGTTTCTTCTATAAAGGAGAGATGAACTTAGAGGGTTGTGAGAAGTAAATGAGTTAACTCATGTAAGAAAAATGGACTTAGAACAATGCCTGGTACATAGTAAATGCTAAAAGAAAAATTGCTGCCTTTGATTACTATCAAATAACCTGAATGCTATATATGGCTCCTCAAATCTTCTGTAGGTCCTGTCTCAGTTTGGCCAAAACAGTCACCTCTTCTACACATTAATATCTGCTGGTATGAAATCTCTTCCAAACTCTATAACTAAGGATGTAAACAATCTCATAATTTGTCTTTTTTTTTTTTTATCTCAGTTGAGATAGTACTTTAAATTTTCTTTTAGTATTTTATTGGTAGGCAATAATAATAATATCAGTCAAAATTAAGTAGTGTGAAATCTTTAAAGACCAAAATGTATCTTATTTACATAGCTGTTTCTTATGTTGAAAATCTGGTAAACTTTGTTCAGTCATAGCTTTATGAGGATCTGAAAGGATGATCATAACAGCTGCTAAGTAAATGGTTTTGAATTTTAGAATTATTCCTATTCTCAGCAGTGCTAATTAGTAATACTTTATGCATTGAATGTCAGTATAAGTAGGGAGAGCTGACAATTTTATTTTCTTCTTTGAGCTTTCAAATGTATTCCATTCCATCCAAAATCATTGGGTATTTTCAACATTAATGATACATTGGGAATAGAGAAATTCACAATGAGAAAATATTTAGAACTTCTAAAATTTCCTTCTGTTATATTTGAAAAAAGTAAGTTTGGTTATTTACTGAGGGAAAATAATGTTTTAAGATAAAAAGCAGTGTTTAGTTGGTTGTATTTTAAGAACATTTGTTTTACTTGAATTGAATTGAATGGAGCTATGCTGTAATAATGATAATTTTTTCTTCTGTAGCAGAGGGTTTTCTGACAGATCATTCTGTTTTATAGTAGTGTTTCTCAAACTTTTGTTCTTAAGACCCATTTTACATTCTTAAAAATTATTGAGGGGGATTGCAAGAAACTTAATTTTTTAGATTATATTGATATTGACTGCTTTAGAAATTAAAGCCAAGAAATTAACATAATTATTAATTCATTTAAAAATAGCAGTGTTAAACACATTACATGTTTATGTAAATAACATTTTTTAAAATAAATAATTTCACAAACAAAAAGTTAATGAGAAGAGTGGCATTGTTTTATATTTTTGTAAATCTCTTCAATGTCTGGCTTAATAGAAGGTGTTTGGAGTTTATATCTGCTTTTGCATTCGATGTATTGTGATGTGTTGTTTCAGTTGAAGAATATGAAGAAAATATGGCCTCATACATATATATTTGGGAGAGGGAGAAGTAATTTTAGCTTTTTAGATGGCTGTGGATATCCTATTTTGATACTCAATCAAAATTTGACAAATGGTAGTTTTCTAGATTGTGAAATCTGAAACTGTATCAGTGAACCTTTTTAGTTTTTACTTTATTATGTTAAGATCCATGGCTATATTGTGTACATTGAGTGGATCTTTAATCATGAATAATTTTGTAACATTAAGCTTGGGTCATTTGGAAAATATTGGTTCACTGACTTATGCAGATCTTCCATATGTTTACATGACATGTTACATTATACAATATAAAAAAGTCACTTGTTAGCACCACTGATCTCATTAGAAAGGGAAGGGGTTAAGCACATGATGATGAACACACGTTTTCTCAATTTGAAAGTTTGAATTTTATCATTGGAAACTGTCACTTTATTTTATCAATTTTTTTTTTTTTTTTTTTTTTTTTTTTTTTATTTATTTTTGAGAGAGAGCGCACACATGCGCAAGCAGGGAAGGGGCAGAGAGAGGGACAGAGAGAGAATCCCAAGCAGGCTCCTTGCTGTCAGCGTAGAGCCCTGTCTCACAAACTGTGAGATCATGACCTGAGCCGCAATCAAGAGATGGACGCTTAACCGACTGAGCCACCCAGGCACACCTGGAAACTGTCACTTTAAATGATAGGCTTACTGGTTGCCTCAGGAGGATGGGGCACTGGGTTGGCAGTGACAGTGTTCAGGGTGTGGTCATTTCTGCTCCCTACTGGCCTGTGGGGATGCTGGTACTCTAGGTTGCTCTGGAGCTCATTGAGGGAGGCACATTGCACAATAGGCCAGTGGCTGACCGTGAGCCTTCACATGCCACAGGGGCCTTCCGGAGGAATGGCCAACATGGGCAGCCTGCTTGTGTGCACCCCACTGTGTGCAGGAAAGACAAGTGTCTGCTGCACTCAGAAACCAGGTGGACCCCAGGTGTCTTGGTCTGCTTGGGCTGCCCTCGCTGAACGTCCCAGCCTGTTGCAACAGCACATGCTAGGGGACTGCCTCCTGTGGGTTGCTGCCTGCACGCGTCCTCCTGGCAAGCTGACCACGACGGGGCCTTGCTCACACATGTGCACTGACGAGCCTATGCACGCCTCTACCAGGTGCTCCTGGTCAAGCAGGACGGCTCCACCATCTACATCCCCTATTAGCAGCCATGACGAATGCTTGAGATGCCACGGACCTGGATGCCCTGTCTGCAGAGGAGAGGTGGGCATGCTTCTGGAAATGGTGAGGCCCAGCTCAGAGAGAAAAAGGAGGAGGAGCCAGAGCTGTGGGATGACTTTGACTTGGAGCTGTATGAGGGGTTTTGGACCAAAAAGTGACCTTGTCAGGAAGCTGCCCTGGCAGGGGATACTGTGGACAGGGAAAGTATGTCTTCTAAGTGGTGTGTTCACAAAAAAAATAAAAGGAAAAAAAGAAAAAAGGCTTACTTTGTTAATTTCCAAGAAAATGTCTGCTGACATTTCTGATACCTAATACTGAACAACCATAGTTCTTTCAAGTAAAAACAGTATTCCATGGCAAGTGGCTCTTTCAGCTTGTAGCTCAATGGTCCTACAAGTGGTTTTCCTCAAGATAATTATTGTCCTTTAGTATGCACAGAAAGTGCTGTGCATGCTTTGATTTCAATACAGATTATAAAAAGATGTATACTCAAAAGGTGAGAATTTAAAAAATAAAAATTCTTAAAGTAGCTCCCCTTTACCCCCCACTCCCTCATTGTGTATCATTGAAGCATACAGTGACTGATAATATAGTTTGGTGCCAGTGCCTTGATGCATTCTAAGGCACCAGCAGTTTTATTTACCTTGGCATGCACTATGCATGCAAATGTTAACTGTGAAAAGGGAGATACCATCTCAGTGTTATTACGAAAATAGTTTCGGCCTTGTGGATTTGTGTACCATACTTTATATGCGGTAGGCCAGTTTGTAGATATATCTTTTAGTTATTAGGGAGGATTATTATTTACTGATAATTTTTAAAAATCTGGGTCTTCCTATTCAACTTCTTGTTTTGAGATAAACATAGCTTTAAGCTACTGTGCATTTTAATGGAATCCAGGTAGTAGAAGGTTCTTGAGAAGAACCAGTCTTGAGTATCGATTAGTTAGCAGTGCCAAAGGCTTGAAACAGTGAAAAGGAATAATTTTGCCTTGGAGTTGAGTGGTTTTGCCTTTGGATCAAGGTTTAGTAAAAGCAAGGAAAAGTTTGTATCAGTGGAGTCTGGTATAAGAGCTTCAAAATAAGAATATCTTTTCATCTTTAAATTACCTTCTTAGAGCTCTTGAATCTTGAGAAATTAGTATTGGAATCTTGATGCTGGGTAGAGAGAAGTTGAGGGGCTCCAAATCTTCATCAGATCCACATTAAAACTACAACAGCATTACTTTAATTTTTTTCCTGCATTGACTTTTTTTTTTTTTTTAAAGGTTTCAGGGGAAATTATTTTGCTGCTAAAATGTTTAGAAACTTAATTTTTATCTTCAGGATTTATTTCTAAACAGTTCTGTTCATTTTCTCATGGAGATTATCATTGCTGATTGTTATTTACATATGGGTTCATCTATTTAACAGATGTTTATTGAGTATGCCCGGTGTGGTAGGCACTGGGTGGAACTGGGAATGAGTAGGACCCAAGGCAGACATAGACAGACATGTTGCCAGTCCCTACCCTTCTGTACTATACAATTTTAGACCTTAGAGTCTTGCAGAATCTTTTCCACCACTTAGCTGGTCCTGGGTTAGTTCCTTGTGTCTATTTTCCAATCTCAAAATTATTATGCTAGTGACCTTTAAAGTTTTTAAGTTTTGTATTTTTAAAGTGATTTCAGACTTGAAAAAATGAGTGGTACAAGAATAGTATAAAGAATTCTTCTGTATCTTTCATCTTGTTCCCCAAAATGTTAATATTTTACAAATTTTTCCTTATAACTTTCTTTTTATTGTGTACATATTTTTTTCTGAGCTATTTGAAAGTTGCAGACATCATCTTCTGAAAACTCAGTGTGTATTTTATGAAATTCAGGACAGTTTCCTGAAGTAACCAAAGGACATTGCTCATTGTAAGTCTTACTCATTTATTATATCTATATTTATTGAATATTTATTTAGCCTACAAATATAAGTTTCACTAATTGACCAAATAATATAGCAAAAGAAAAAAAACATTTTCTCTAGTCTAGGATCAAATTCAGGATGATGAGTTGCTTTTAGCTCTCACTTTCTTTCATTTTCTTTAATTTGGAAATGTGTCTTTCTTTTATGACACTGACTTTTTTGAAGAGTGTAGCCCACTTATTTTGTAGAATGTCTCCCAATTTGGGTTTGTTTAATATTTCATCTTAGCAGAATCAGGTTATGCATTTTTTGCAGGGCTACCCAGTTAGAGGTGTTGTGTCCTTCTTAGGGTGTTGTATCTGGAGACACATGATGTTGATTTGTCCCATTACTAGTGATGTTAACTTTGACCACCTGCCAATTTTTATTTATTTATTTTTTTCACTGTAATGGTACTATTTTTTTCCTTTGCAGTTAGAAAGTATATTATGAGGAAATACTTGAGAGTATGTAAATATTTTGTTTCTCATCAGACTTTTCTTAACTACTTTGGCATCCCTTTGAGTTTTCATTGAATCAATGTTATTAATATGGTGGTTGCCAAATGCTGATTTCTCCTTTAACTAGTTGACATTTTAACATGTACATACACGTAGATTCTTATTTTTACTTAGTGCTATCAAATTACTGTCATTTATTTTGATTCTCGGATTGTCCTCGATCTGGTCTCTTCAGGCCAACTCCTGTGTTCTTGACATATTTCCATTATTCTTTGAGTGTTTTTTTCGTGTCTGCCACAAGATATTCTGGGTCTATCTTATACTATCCCAGCCTCTGAGGTAGAATCAACAATTTTTTCAAGAAGTTTTGATTCCTCTTAGTGGAAAATAGTATTTAGATAAAAGGTCTGGGTGCTGGTTATTGTCCTCATTATTACTGGGGTGTTACTGCTTCTAGGCCCTCTAGATGGAGTTAGGAAAATTTACATGCTGACACATTCATATCCATTTATATTTCTGTGTATGTATATTTATAACTGAGTTGAAGTTGGTAGGCCCAATTTCAATCCAATACCCCAGGATTCATTCTAAACTTACTTTTTCAGTATTTCTAATTCTCTTTGCTGACAGTGAGACACCTGGCTCTGATTATTTACAATACATTTGCTTACTTAATCAATCCTAGAATGCCTAAAGGATAGTCTAAAAACTGATAACCCATTCCAGTGGTAAAAACAAACTTAATGCTATTTTTGTTTTCAGCTTGAGATTATAGACAAAATACCATGCTCAAAAGTTACTTCAGTTACCTCTTCCCAATGGCCCTACTTCTCTTTCAGTGGTGATATGTTAATTATTTGAAATACTTTTAGGTCTGGTTCCTTCTGTTTATGTACCACTTTTAGGGCTAGCCCTTTTCCATCCTTGTTGATTTTATTTATCCTTGTTTTACTTTTTTGGATATGTGAAACATTCATATGGTTGAGAACTATAGGAGTTCATTAGCAGGAGTCAGAACTATATAAAAAAGTATACTCAGAAGTGTCATTCCCCCATCTCTTCACTCCATTTTCATACACCCTCTGAACAATGACCTCCCAAAAGACATGCATGAGACTTGCATAAACTAATCTCTGGAACTTGTGAATGTTATCTTACATGAAAACAGGGCCTCTGTAGATGTGATTAAGTTGAGTTAAGGCTCTTGAGATGGAGACATTACCCTGGATAGGCCCTACATGATGCAGTCACATATATTCTTGTAAGAGGCAAGCAGAGAGAGACTTGACATAGAGGAGGAGAAGGCAATATGATCATAGAGGCAGAGATTGGAGCGATAACAGCCACAGCCAAGAAGTGTTGACAGCCACCAGAGGCTGGAAGAGACAAGGAATAGATTCCTTCCTAGAGCCTCCTAAGGGAGTGAGGACCTATTGATACCTTCATTTTGGCTCAGTGAAACTGATTTTGGATTTCTGGCCTTCAGAACTGTGAGAGAATGAACTTCTGTTGTTTTAAGCTACTAGGTATGTGATAAATTGTTACAGCAGCTACAAGAAACTGATACACATCCTTTGTTAGTAACCAGTCTTATAATTTTCTTTCCTTCTTTCTTTCTTCTTCCCTTCCTCCTTCCTTCCCTCCTTCCCTTCCTTCCCTCCCTCCCTCCCTCCCTCCCTCCCTCCCTCCCTCCCTTCCTTTCTTTTTCTTTTTTTAGAGACAGAGCAAGAGATTACACTGAAGGGGCAGAGAGAGAGTGAGAGAGTGAGAGAATCCCAAACAGGCTCTGCACCATCAGCACGATGGAACCCAATGTGGGGCTCAAACTCACAAACTGTGAGATTATGACCTGAGCCAGAGTCGGAGGCCTTAACTGACTAAGCCACCCAGGTGCCCCTGGTCTTATAATTTTCTTGTTTAAATCTTTATTTTATTTTATTCTGATCCATGGATATTTTCTTAATTCTCTTTCTTACTAAAATATTTGCATACAATAAATATTTGGGCCCTTTTATTTTTTCTCTTAATATATTCAGGAAGTCGCTATCTTCATCATCTTTCTATGGTTGCATAGTACTTGATTATATGGATGTTTATTCAACCCTGCTCCAATTTAGGATATTTTGCATTTAGGGTTTTTCCATTAATTTGCAATTAAAAGCAATGCTGCAGTGAATAACCTTGTGCATATATGTTTGTGTACTGTTGGGGTTTTTTTAGGGTAAATTTCTAGAAGTGAAATTGCTAAGCCAGAAGGTAAATGCTCTGTGAGTTTTGTTAGATATTGCTAAATTCTCCTCCATTAGCATTGTACCTATTTATACTATTACTGCAATTTATGAGAGTGTCTGTTTTCCTGTAGTTTTGGCAGCAGAATATTTTAAAATTTGGGAGGATAGGTTAAAAAGTGGTAGGTCAACATAACAAGTGAGGTTGAACATTTTTCATATGTTTAAGGGCAGTTTTTATGTATTTTATTATTTGTGAATTATCTATTGCCAGTTTTTCTATCAAGTTTTTGGTTTCATTTTCTCTCAGCTTTTAAGAATTCTGTCTATACTAGGGATAATAGATTTTTGTCTGTAAGATATGTTGTTTAGAGTTTCTCTCAATTTTTCACTTGTCTTTTGATTTTGCTTATGGCATCTTTTAAACAAATATTTAATTTTTTTTAGAGATCTTTTAGGTTTGCAGAAAAATTTATCACAAAGTACATAGTTCTCACATTATACCCACTGCTCCCGTTATTTGTATCTTATATTAGAGTGACACAGTTGTTATAATTGACGAACCAATATCAATGCATTATTATTAACTAAAGTCCATAGTTTACATTAGAGTTCATTCTTTGTGTTGTATATTTTATGGACTTTGACAAATATGTAATGTCACTTGTCTACTATTACTGTGTCATACAAAATAGCTCTACTATATGAAGCATCTTCTCATACCCACAATGGTGTGAAACTAGAACTCCATTACAGAAAGAAAACTAGAAAGTTCAGATATGTGGAGATGAAACAACATAACTACTAAACAAG
The DNA here is from genome assembly GCF_023721935.1 of Panthera uncia. Classification (NCBI taxonomy): domain Eukaryota; kingdom Metazoa; phylum Chordata; class Mammalia; order Carnivora; family Felidae; genus Panthera; species Panthera uncia. The sequence goes on along the minus strand of NW_026057582.1, from coordinate 34,836,766 downwards.
TCACATAAAAAGCTACCTTGAAACAAAAGAAAATGGAAAAATAACATATGAAAACTTAAGAGATACAGCAAAAACAGTTTTAAAGAGGGAAGTTCATAGTAATGTAAACACCCTCATTAAGAAAAAAGAAAGGGGGTACCTGGGTGGCTCAGGTGGTTGAGCCTCCAACAATTGATTTCAGCTTAGGTCATGATCTCATGGTTCGTGGGTTTGAGCCCTGAATTAGGATCTGCACTGACAGTGCGAGGAGCCTGCTTGGGATTCTCTTTCTTCCTCTCTCTGCCCCTCCCCTGCTTGTGCGCACGCTCTAGCTCTCTCAAAATAAATAAACTTAAAAAAAAGAACAAACTCATATAAACAACCTAACTTTATACCTCAGTGAACTAGAAAAAGAAGGGTAAACTAAACCCAAAATTAGTAGAAAAAAAGAAATACTAAACATCAGAGTGGAAATAAATGAAATAGAGTCTAGAAAGAAAATAGAAAAGATCAATGAAACTAAGAACTATTTTTTTAAAAGATAAAATAGATAAACCCTTAGCTAGACTCAACAAGAAAAAAAGAGACAGGACTCAAAATCAGAAATGAAAGGAGATGTTATAACTGATACCATGGAAATGCAAAGGATCATAAGATTGTTACGAACAATGATAGACCAACAAATTGGTCAATTTAGAGAAATGGATAAATTCTCCTAAACATACAATTTACCAAGACTGAATCATGAAAATAGAAAATCTGAACAGACCAATTACTAGTAAGGAGACTTAATTAGTAATCAAAAACCTCTCAACAAATAAAATTCCAGTCCCAGATGGCTTTTCTGGTGAATTCTACCAAATGTTTAAAGAAGAATTGATATCAATCTTTCTCAAACTCTTACAAAAAAATGAGGAGGAAACACTCCTAAACTCCTTTTGTGAGGCTAGCATTGCCTTGATACCAAAGCCAGACAAAGACACTACAAGTAAAGAAAACTACAGGCCAGTGTTCCTGATGAACATAGATGTAAAAATCCTTAATAAAATATCGCCAAACCAAATTCAGCAGTATATTAAAAGGATCATACACTATGATCAAGTGGGATTTATCCCTGGGATGCAAAGATGATTCAAGATATACAAATCAATAAATGTGATACATTAAGTTAATAGAATAGAAGATAAAGAACATATTATCTCAGATGTGTAAAAAGTATTTGACAAAATATAACATCTTTTCATGATAAAAACTGTTAGCAAATGGAGAGTAGAAGAAGGAACTAACCTCAACCATGGAATGGGAAAAAGTATTTCCAAGTCATATATCTGATAAGGGTTTAATATCCAAAATACATAAAGAACTTAAACTACTCTGTAGCAAAAGGCATTTTTTAATATAGTTACAAAATGGGCAAAAGAACTTAATAGACATTTTTTCATAGAAGACATACAAATGGCCTAGTTATATGAAAAGATGCTTGACATTATAATTGCTAGGGAAATGCAAATCAAAATCACAATGAGATATAACTCCTATCTATTAGAATGGCTATTATCAAAAAGACAAGATACAACAGGTATTAGTAGGGCTATGGAGAAAAGGAACCTGGGGCGCCTGGGTGGCTCAGTCTGCTAAGCGTCTGGCTCTTATTTTGGCTCAGGTCATGATCTCACAGTTTGTGAGATCTAGCCCTGCATGGGCTCTGTGCTGACGATGCAGAGCCTGCTTGGGATTCTCTCTCTTCCTCTCTCTTTTTTTCCCTTCCTGGCTTGTGTGCTCTCTCTCTCAAAATAAATAAAAAAAAAAAAAAAGGAAAAAAGAAAAAGGAACCTTTGTGAACTGTTGGTGGGAATGTAAATTAGTACACCCATCATGGAAAACTGTATAAATTTAAAAATAGAGCTACCATATGATGCAGCAATTCTACTTCTGGGTATATATCCAGAGGAAGTGAAAACAGGATTTTGAAGAGATACCTGCACTCTCATGTTCATTGCAGCATTATTTACAGTAGTCAAGATATGGAAACAACCTGTTATCATATGAATGGATAAAAGGGATGTGGTATGTATATACTGTGTGTGTGTGTGTGTGTGTGTGTGTGTGTGTAATGTGTCCACACACACACACACACACACCCTTTAGAATGTTATTCAACCATGAGAAAGAAGGAAATCCTATCATTTGTGACACATGGATGGACATTGAGAGCATTATATGCTAAGTGAAATAAGTCAGAGAAAGACAAATACTGCATATCAGACATTATAGGTACTTGAATTGCATATGTGGAATCTGAAAAAGCTGAACTAGAAACAGAGTGGAATGGTGGTTATCAGGGGCTAGGGGGTGGCAGAAATGAGATGTTGGTCAAAGGGTACATACTTTCGGTTATACGACAAGTAAGTTCTGGGAAAGTTAAGTTACTATTGATCTAACTTTAGGTTCACTGACTCTTTGCTATATCATCTCCAGTATGTTCTCCTTGTTGTAGATACTCTTTTACAGAATTTTTTTTTTTTATGGTTTCTGTTTCTTTGTGAGCATATTTTTCTTTCTTCATTGGACATATTTATAATAGTTCTTTTAAAATCTTTGTTTATTGGGGCGCCTGGATGGTTCAGTCAGTTGAGCATCCTACTTCGGCTCAGGTCATGATCTCGTGGTTCACGAGTTTGAGCCCCACATTGGGCTTGCTGCTATCAGTGCAGAGCCTGCTTCAGATCCTCTGTCTCTCTCTCTGTCCCTCCCCTGATTGTGCTCTGTTTCTCAACAATAAAGAAAACATTAAAAAAAATAAAAAAAAAAAATAAAATCTTTGTTGATTGGTACCAACATCCGATTCTACAAGGTTGGTATTTTATTTTTTGGTTTGTTGTTTGGTCTCATTTTTTTGACCTTTGTCAAATTAATTTTGAGTTTTCATCTTGTTATGAATGTTATAGATTCCGTTACATTCCTCCATAAAAGGGCTGATGTCTTTGTGTTAGCAGGCAGTTAATTTGGTTGTACTCATACTGCAAACTGTATCTTAGGAGGCAGTTGAATTGTCAGTTTTTTTTTTTTTTTTTTTTTTCAATCATTGGCTGGTATCTGTCCTGCATATATGCAGCTCATTGGTCAGTCAGTTGGTCCTCCAAAGATTTGGGCAGAGTTATACGTAGGTTTTATGACTTAACTTTCTGACTTTTCTGGAATTTCCCTTTCACTTTCCAGTGTTGGCAGTTGCTTTGGAAGCTTCATCTGGTATTCTAAAAGATAACACTGCAATTAAAAATTGGGAGTCTCGGGGTGCCTGGGTGGCTCAGTCGGTTGAGCGTCCAACTTCGAGCTCAGGTCGTGATCTCACTGTGAGTTTGGGTCCCGCGTTGGGCTCTGTGCTGACAGCTGAGAGCCTGGAGCCTGTTTCAGTTTCTGTGTCTCCCTCTCTCTCTGCCCCTCCCCTGCTCACATTCTGTCTCTCTTTGTCTCTCAAAAGTGAATAAACATAAAAAAAAAAATTGTGAGTCTCTTTGGGAATTTTATTTTATTTTATTTTTTTTTAATTTTTTTTTTTAACGTTTATTTATTTTTGAGACAGAGAGAGACACAGCATGAACGGGGAAGGGGCAGAGAGAGAGGGAAACACAAAATCGGAAGCAGGCTCCAGGCTCTGAGCCATCAGCCCAGAGCCCGACGCGGGGCTCGAACTCACGGACCGCGAGATCGTGACCTGAGCCGAAGTCGGACGCTTAACCGACTGAGCCACCCAGGCGCCCCATGGAAATTTTATTTTCTTTGTGTGGCCACTGACTGTGGCCTGCCCTCAGGATGTGTACAATGTATTTACTGCTGCCATGTTTTGGGCAAGAATGCCATTTTTTCCCCAACAATACACTGCCCTCCAGAATCTGCTTCTGTTCGTGTTCCTATGCCTTCAGATGTTATTGTCATTCGTATTTTTTCAAGTTTTATAATTGTAATCTGCAGGAGGATTGGTCTGGACAAGCTTATTCTAGTCTATTGAACGTGGAACTTCCCTCCATTTCCATTTGGTTTTGATGCATAGTCTCATTGATTTTTATTTATTTAATGTTTTATAATTATTTATAGCTTTTGATTTGATATTCAGATTTGGCCAGTGGGAGCCCCTTCAAGCTTACTTTTTTTTTTTTTTTTTTAACATTTGTTTCTTTTTGAGAGACAGAGAGAGTGTGAGCAGGGAAGGGGCAGAGAGAGAGGGAGACACAGAATCTAAAGCAGGCTCCAGGCTCTGAGCTGTCAGCACAGAGCCCAACGCGGGGCTCAAACTCATGAACCGTGAGATCATGACCTGAGCTGAAGTCGGACACTTAACTGACTGAGCCACCCAGGTGCCCCGAGCTTACTCTGTGTGTGTGTGTGTGTGTGTGTGTGTGTGTGTGTGTGTGTGTGTGTATGTGTATTCTGTTGTTGGGCCCTTGTTGGACTTTGAACTCTTTATGTTAGACATAAAATGATGTCTCAGGCTTACTTTATATATTCCCCGCTTCAGATATGAGAACAAGGTAGGTAGATAGATAGATTCATGTATGTATGTATGTATGTATTTAAAATTTAGATACCATGATTTGGGTGCTAGAGGTTAATTTTTCAGGGTCATGTCATTGCTTCTAAGATGTCTTACTGGACAAAACTAAGAAATAGATATATTAAAAATTTTTTTTAATGTTTATTTTTGAGAGAGAGAGAGAGAGAGAGAGAGAGCGAGCGCATGAGTGGGGGAGGGGCAGAGAGAGAGGGAGACACAGAATCTGAAGCAGGCTCCAGGCTCTGAGCTGTCAGCACAGAACCCGATGTGGGGCTCGAACTCATGAACTGTGAGATCGTGACCTGAGCTGAAGTTGGATGCTTAACTGATTGAGTCACCCAGGCTCCCCGAAATAGATATATTTTTAAAAAATTAAATTCATACATCAATTCAAACTTAACAATAGAGTCTATGTTTTCCCCACCATACTAAATATCTTAGTTCCTAATAACATATTTATCTATTTGGTTTATTGTACATGTTGCAGAAAAATTGTTCACAAATCACACCAGAATTATAATTATCATAAAATCATAAAACTGAATTTCAAGATTTCTTTAGTAGTTCTTCTCTTTAGAATATATTCTGCTAATATACCTATATTAGCTATATATCTGTAGCTAGAGTGCTGTCTTTCAGAGTCATTTTAAATAATTCTTTTTTGTGTGTAGTTATTTTACCAACTCCGTATGTATTTAAGATCATTTGTTTGGGGCTTTTGTTTTTCCTTTTGATTTAATTTTTTTAAGTTTATTTATATTTATTTTGAGAGAGAGAGAGAGAGAGAGAGCATGAGCAAGGGAGAGGCAGGGAGAGAGGACCCCAAGCAGGCTGTCAGCATGGAGCCCAACACGGGACTTGATCCCACGAACTGTGAGATCATGACCTGCACTGAAATCAAGAGTGGACGCTTAACCAACTGAGCCACCCAGGTACCATGCTCCCTACCCCCTGCCTTTTGATTTAATTTTATTCTTAACTATGTAAAACATGTATTTAGTTCAAAAATCAAAACTAATTAATAATATAAGCTTAGATAAACATTCTTCTACCCATATCTCCTCCTTTTGGTCCCATTCTCTTCCTTGCCTTTTACAAGTAACTTTTTATTAATTTTGGTATTTCCAGTATTTTGTTTTAAAATATATATATATATAATCTATATTTTTTTTCTTAAAAGCTGGCATACTTTGTATTTGTTCTGTACATTACTTGTATTTACATAACAGTATATATACTGGAGAGCATATATGCATAGAGGTCCTCTTCATTCTTTTTTACAGCTATATAATATTCACTGTGCTAGTATATTGTAGTTTATGCATCCAGACCTTGTTGGTGTATTTCTAATCTTTTCCATTGCAAATGATGTCTCGTTGGAATAACCTTCTCCATATGTTATATTGTATTTGTGAAAGTGTATCTTTAGAATGGCTGCAGAGTTGGGGGATTATTGGATCACAATATAAATTAGTGCTATCTGATAGAAATGTAATGTGAGCCACATGTGGCTACTAGAAAATTTAAATTTCACAATAAAAAATAAAAATATAATTTTAATTACAATAATTAATTATAAATATCCAAATATTACCACTTATATTTAAAATCCTGTCATTTCAACACTCAAAATGAGTATTATCATTGGCATGTAGTCAGTATAAAAATTATTAATGAGATAGTTGAATTCTTTTTTGTACCAAGTCTTCAAAATCTTGTGTGTATTTCATACTCAACAGCACATCTGAGTTTGGACTGGCTGCAAGTCAAGTATGCAGTAATGCTTAGCAGCCACATTTTTCTCACAGTTTGTTTTCTGCCTTTACTTATAGTTTTGAGGGTCTTTTGGCCATGTATACTTTGAAAAAGGGTTTTTATTGTTGACTTTATTAATTAAAAATGCTATCTTTTACCTTTGGATTTTGAATCACTGCTAGACTGACTTTCCTCATTCCCAGGTTATACTTGAAATCATCCATGTTTTCTTGCAGGACTTTCATGGTTTTAATTTTTATATTTCCATCTCTGATCCATTTGAAATTTATCTTATTTTTTCATATACTTACAGTTTTGTTGTTTTCTATTTCCTTCAAAAGATGTTTAAAATAACATTTTTTAACCTGCAGGAGTAAGGGCTTTTTATTGTTATTTTTCATATGTAGTTTTATTGCGCTGTGATCAGAGAACATAATTTGTGTTATTTCTATTATTGTTGAACTTACTGAGATTTTCTGTATGACCTTATATATGATCAGTTTTTGTGAATAGTCCATATCCACTTGAAAAGAGATTGAGCTTTGTGCTGTGATAGAGAAAACAATATAGTAAGTTCAATATGGTATAGTAATTTACCTTACTGATTACATTGCTTTGGTCTTCTGTGGCTTCACCTACTATTATTCTGTTTGTATTAATTTTTTCATACAGCTACTGTAGACTTTTTTTTTTTTTTATAAAGCTTGTGATGGGGCTCTTTGGTGCAAAAGTATTCATAATTGATTTATCTTCCTCATTGTTAATTTGTCTCTTAAAATTTATTTATTTATTTATTTTAATGTTTTATTTTTGAGAGAGAGAGAGACAGACTGTGAGTGGGGGAGGGGCAGAAAGAGAGGGAGACACAGAATCCAAAGCAGGCTCTAGGCTCTGAGCTGTCAGCACAGAGCCTGACACGGGGCTGGAACCCACGAACTGCGATATCATGAACTGAGCCGAAGTCAGACACTTAACCGACTGAGCCACCCAGGCTCCCCAATTTATTTGTCTTTTAGAATAAAAAAAGTTGTACTTTGTCTTGCTTAGGTGTCTTTTGGGGCTAGGTGTTTTTTGTCAGTTATTACGATCATAACCGCTGCTTTCATTTTGATTGTATTTGCCCATTTTACTTTTGCTCATATATTTCCTTTTAATGTTTCTTCATTACTTTGTTTTAGGTGTTGCTTGTAATGTAAGTATACAATTGAGTTTTACTTCATGAGCCAATCTAAAATAATCTTTTTTCTTTTAGTGGAGGAGTTAAGCTCTTTGCATTTATTATTGACAACGATATGCTAGATTTTAGCTCCTGACAAATATTTATTTTATTTTGTTTACCATGTGTATTCTGTTTACTGTGTGGCATTCATTATGTTGAATTACATTTTCATTGCTCTTTTTAATAATTTGCTTCGAGGGGCACCTGGGTGGTTCAGTCGGTTCAGTGTCCAACTCTTGATTTCAGCTCTGGTCATGAACTTGCAGTTCCTGGGATTGAGCCCTGTGTCGGGCTCTGCACTGACAGCACAGAATCTATTTGAGATGCTTTCTCTCCTTCTGTCTTCCCCTCCCCTGCTTGTGTGTGTGCATTCTCTCTCTCAAAATTAATAAATAAACATTTAAAAAAATAAATAAAATAAAGATTTTAAAATAGCAAAATCTTTAAAAAAGTTTGCTTTGAAAACTTTTTGATATTTACTATATTTATCTGGATAAAGTGTGGAGTTTCATTAGTAATAATAACATTTTTTCATTAATTGTGACAAGTGTTCCGTAGTAATATAAAATGTTAACAATAGGGGAATCTGGGTGTGTGGTATATGGAAACACTTTGTATGCTGCAACTTAGCTGTAATATAAAACTTTTAAAATGAAAAAAATTTGTTTTTAATGTAGTAGAATTGAAGGTATCCCGGATTGGTTTTGGAAAGTAAATTTTATGTGAATTTATTGCTGAACTTCGTGAATATAAGCTGTAGTTTTCAGTTTCCAGAAAATTAGGGAGGTATAATCACTGTGTATTTGATGGTAAAGTTAGAGGAAAACATCTCTGATTTAGAATAATGAAACAAAAAGAAATTTTTGGACGGGAAAGAAATTTTTTAGCGAAAGATTAAAGAAAACAATTGCTTTTAGAACTGGTTACTTGAATCATATCTTGTCTAAATGAATTATTTAGAATTGTTGGGGAAGAAGTCATGTCTAGTAGCAAGGTATAAAGATTAATGGGTATTTAAATAAGAATTTTGATGGTTCCTAGAAGGTATAGGGCTTTTACTCCCAGAATTTTAGAGTTGCAAGAGACATTTACAGTTTATTCTAGTTCTTTCATTTGTATAAAAATAACTAGAAATCTAGGGCAGTGATATGTTAGATCTAGAATCATGTAGTAAATTGATATTTAGAGCTGGGACGACATTTGAAGACTCATTTCTGTTTTAGGATTCTTACCTCAATGCCAGAATGTGTTCTTGAGAGTTACGATAATCTTGAAAGTCACAAGATCCTGGGTTCCTCATATCCTACTTAAAGTGCAGCTAAGGCATTGTTACATATTTATACTTGTATTTTTTTAAAAGGCACAGATGGGGTGCTTGGGTGGCTCAGTTGGTTGGGCATCCGACTTCGGCTCAGGTCATGATCTCTTGGTGGATGAGTTTGAGCCCTGCATCGGGCTCTGTGCTGACAGCTCAGAGCCTGGAGCCTGCTTTAGATTCTGTGTTTCCCTCTCTCTCTCTTGCCCTCCCCTGCTCATTCTTTCTCTCTCTCTCTCAAAATAATAACTAAACATTAAAAAATATTTAAAAAAGGCATAGAGCCATAAGTGATTTTTTATTCAACATCTCAGAGATAATGTTAGGTCATAAGCCTCTGCCTTGTTGGTTTTTTCTGTACTGGGTTTGTTCCCAGTAAGGGAAGGGCCTGGTAGAAGATTGTAGCAAAAAGGCCAATCATTATGAACTGTAGATTGGGAGCTAGAACTGGATCTGGGGCTGGAAACCATAAAAATGCCAGATGATGTAGGGGCTGGGATGGTGTTGGGTGATGACTTATATCATGACTAAGTGGACTTTCCAATCTGTAGTAAAGGGGACAGAATAAAGGAGGTTGCAGAGCCACCATCAAACTCATGCTAATCATGAGGGTCACTTCCTTTTCATTCCCTGGAGCATTCTGCTACTTGCCAGCTAAGATTTGGAATAATCATAGATAATGAAATAAAATTCATCTGACATCTGTAAAACATTTTTATTTTGCAAAGCACTCTGACAAATATTATTGTTTGATCCTTGCAATATCCTTGAGTTGGGTAGAAGGGATATTGGTGAGCAGAAAATGTTAAATACTAATGTCAATGTATAACACAGTGTGTCAAGGCACTGCGTTAGAAACCAAAGGATATGAAAGTGACTACACATGGTCTTGGCTTTCATGGTGTACACCATCTTGTGGAGATTGGGGTGGGGAAACAGCCAAATTCAATATAAGGCATATTGAAAAATATTTGGAAATTCAAACTACCATGGGAATTTAAAAGGAAGGATGTTATTACAACTGATGGAAATTTTAGTATTTTGCCTTCTGATTTCAGACTAGTTGAAAGGATAATAACTATAAAGGAATCTCTTTTTTTGTTGTTAAAACATTTATTTTAGTTTATTTTTTGAAAAAGAGAGAGAGAGCGAGAGAGCGCATGAGCCAGGGAGGGTCAGAGAGAGAGAGAAAGAGACAGTCCCAAGCAGGCTCCATGCCTTCAGAGCAGAGCCTGATGCGGGGTTCAAACTCACGAACCATGAGATCATGACCTGAGCTGAAGTCAAGAGTTGGATGCTTAAGTGACTGAGCCACCCAGGCTCCCCTGTTTTAAAAAAAGTTATTTTATTGTATGTTACTGTGCTGTTAAGTTAGGCATAACGTTTTCACAAGGCTATTTTGGGACCACAGTCAATGACCACACAATAGTGGTCCAATTCTCTAAATAACAATCACTAGACAAACTGGATACCCTCTCACATGTGGACAAATCTGCATGGAAAAGTACCAGAGTTTTAGGTGTGGACTTGTGTACTTTATTTCCCCTTTCTAGTGTATTAAGAAGTGACACGCACTTTAACTTGCCAAAAGCAATGCTTGCATCTTAGTGGCAACATGCTACTTATGTTACATACTGAAGTGAATACCAGAACTATAAAGGTAGGAGGTGTAAGTCAATTTCATCGGGAAGGGAGGTTGTCAACATAAATAGCAAATGGAGAGTGAATAAGGAAACTCCTGTTGTCATAGACATATAAGACCTCAATCATATACAGGATACAGGAGGCATTTCAGTTTGTGACAGCCAGCCCAGAAATGTCAAATGCTTTTTCATTTAATCTCATACTTCTGGATTCCTACCAAAAAGGAGTACATTAAGAACGCAGAAAAGTTGCTTACTCAAAGGGTGAAACTCTCGAAAAGAGTAAGAGAGGGAATATAACTTAATGGAAATTAAGTTATATAGAAGACTCTTTAAATTATAATTAACTACATTTTCATATCTTCACAGTAATACAAAACACAGTTACTTGCAGAACTGGTTCAGATTACTTGAATACCAGATACATTTTTAGTCTTGTATGTAAGTGTTTGGAAGTTACTTATGTTTATATGAATTGAAGCTATCAATACTTTTCTTTTTAAAAAAATTTTTTTTTTAACATTTATTTATTTTTGAGACAGAGAGAGACACAGCATGAACGGGGGAGGGGCAGAGAGAGAGGGAGACACAGAATCGGAAGCAAGCTCCAGGCTCTGAGCCATCAGCCCAGAGCCCGACGCGGGGCTCGAACTCGCGGACCTCGAGATCGTGACCTGAGCTGAAGTCGGATGCTTAACTGACTGAGCCACCCAGGCGCCCCTGTCAATACTTTTCTACAGCAGTAACTGCACACCAGAAAGGCCGAGGCAAACACAAATCAAGGGATGGAGTTTTCCCAAAGCTGCAGTGTGAAGACTATAAGCATTTGATTCCATACATGTGAATGGGATTCTTTACTATAGGAAATTCAAATGGAATAAGGTTTCTTGAGGTGAAGAAGGATAATCCCCTTATGCATTTAGTTTTCTGCTCCTTCTGCAGCACCACATTCTTCTCCTGCAGTGTCTGATGTCCATAATGTTAGGTTGTCTCTAAGCAACTTCATGGTGAGGGCACTGTCTTTGGATGAGGCTTCATTCAGTATATCGAGTTCTGAAGTGGCCTCATCAAAAGCCATTGTAGCCAGTGTGGAGGCAAGCTTGGATTATTAAGGATCTCATAGTAAAATACAAAAAAGTTAAGAGCCAGCCCCAGGCAGATTGGGTGTGTGGGTTGCATCTCTTTCTTGCTCATATTAAAAGCCTCTCTGTAAGCTCCTTGGGAATTACCTTTTTTTTTTTTTTTTTTTTAAATCTTGACCGCATGCAACTTCAGCAGCATATGAGAGGTAATCTTCCTTCATTTTCAGGTAGAAGACCTTACTCTCTAGATTAGTTGCATTGGCTATTAAAGACATATCCAACAAATAGCTTTTCACTGTTTTTCTTTTTTTTTTTTAATTTTTTTTTTAATATTTATTTATTTTGAGAGACAGAGACAGAGCATGAGCAGGGGAGGAGCAGAGAGAGAGAGACACAGAATCCGAAACAGGCTCCAGGCTCCGAGCTGTCAGCACAGAGTCTGACGCGGGGCTCAAACTCACAAACCGTGAGATCATGACCTGAGCTGAAGCTGGACGCTCAGCCGACTGAGCCACCCAGGCACCCCTCATTGTTTTTCTTACTGGGTGCTGTTTATTCTTTGCAAACAGCCGGTATTTCACCTTCATGGTTACTAATGTTTTTGTTACCACATATTATGCATTTATTTTACATGCTTTCGGATAACTTATTAATGTATGAGTGGTGTCAATTGGATACATCTAATTTTGGAAAATTTCAGTGTTCAGTGCTATCACAAAGTTAATTTAGCTCCTAGTTCCCCTTTAAAATGGTTAATATAGTGCTTCCAGCCAAGATGGACCAGCAGGAATTGGTATCCTTCCGCCTGAAACAACTAACTGGATAAAAAATATGAAACAACAGTTTTTAAGACATTTGCCATCAGGCAACAAAAGACTTTGATCCCTGAGAGACAGGAAACAAACTAGGTGAGACTTAAGATTGCTCTAGCGTGGAGAGAGTTTCTAGGCATGGAGCAGGTCAGTAGAACCCAGAGGAGCCAAGAAATCTTACTGAGTTGAAGAGATGGAGCTGGGAAGCTGTGGGGAGCCAAGGCACCTAGAGTTCACAGGGCAGAATGTCTGAGAAGAGAGAGCTGCAAGAGAATTGGGCAGATCTCTAGAGGTTCCTTTCAAGAATTCAGTTGAGTACTAATCAGTGCATGCCTTTGAGGGAACTACTTAAGGCTAGGAAGAACCACTCAAAAGGAATTGAGGGCACAATACAATACTTACAGCTCACATACAACACCAGGAATAGAGTCTGGATCCATCAGAGAAGAAAATCTCATTATTCGCTGAGTGTCAGGTAGAGCATCTCTAACATTCTGGTTGTCATTTTTAGATGTTTGATTTGGGTCTTATTTTTTTTTTTGTCTTTACTTAAAATGTAGTCAACTTTTTTTCTGGTTTCTAGAACATATGGAATACATTTATAACAACTTTTAATGTCCTAGTTTCCTAATCTTATCAACTGTGTCATATCTAGGCTGGTTTTGATTGATATTTTTACTCATTATGGCTCTATTTCCTTTTTCTTATTTTTCAAAAACTTGCTTGGAAATCAGTTGATGCTTGTCAGGCATGTAAAAGGAGACATTGCAAATTTTACCTTGTTGGGTGCTGGATATTTTTGTATTCCTGTAAATAGTCTTCAAACTTTTTCTGGAATATATTGAAATTACTTGGAAGGTGTTTGATCCTTTAAGGTATTGCTTTTAATCTTTGTTGAGTGGGATCACTTAATCTAATTGCCCCACTACTGAGGCAGAACCTTTCTGAATACTTTACCTGATGCCTTGTAAATAATGAGGTTTTCTATTTGGCTAATCATCTGGTTACAGATGTTAAATTGAGGGTTGGGTTGTTCCTTCAAGATTTGTTTTTAAGCTCTTTTGGGTTCATTAGAGAGTTGTCTTTTTTTTTTTTTAATGTTTATTTTTACTTTATTTTGAGAGTGGGGGTGGTGAGGGTCAGAGAGAGAGAGAATCCCAAGCTTGCTCCACACTGTTGTGCAGAGCCCAACACGGGGCTCGACCCCATGAAACCTGAGATCATGACCTGAGATCATGAGCTGGAAAAGAGTGGGATACTTACCGACTGCGGGGCCCCTAGTCTTTATTCTAGGACTGATTTAGCCATGCTGAGGTCTCTCCTTATTGCCCTGAGTATACAAGGTCTCTCTCTACTCTGGTTGGATGGAACCTCCAATGTCCTCAGCTCTGCTTGTTCATTTTTTTTAGTTCCCCAGCTGTTGCTTTTTGCCTGGCCTCATGGATTTTACTCTGTGTGTAGATGAGTATTAAGTCAGACTCAAGTGGACCCCTACATAGATGGGGCTTTTTTTTTGCATAATGTCTCCTCTGTGGTATATTATTCCAGTAATTCCTGCCACCTATAACTTACTGAACTTAGATCTTTGTCTTTTCAAGTTAAGGAGATTGCTGTGTTATGCTTTGAAGCTCCCTGCCTACAGTGGTATCTAGACATGTCTCTTGGCAAAAAGTCAAGGTGTTTATAGGGCTTATCTAGCTTGTTTCCTTCACTCAGGGAATGCATAGCTATACTATTGTCCAGTGTCTGTAAACTGTTTCATCATATGTTTTCTCTAGTTTTGTAGTTGCTTACTGTCTGAGCGTAAATCTGGTACCAGTTACACCATAATGGCTAGAAGCACAAATCCTAAACTACTGGATTATTGTGGGAGGTTGGTAAAGCCTTTTGGGTGAAGTTTAGGAAGAAATGATGATGAGCCCTTAGCTGATTTTTCTAGTTAATGGCCATTTAGGAATTGTTTGTTTATGGGCCCTTGGAGTAGTTAACTTAGCAGTAGTTTGTCTTTTTCAACCAGATCTAGCAGTTGAGATAATGTAAATAGTAAAGCACTATACAAATGTGCTTATTATTTTTAGTTTAATTTACTGAATGTTCTTAATAAGCTGGTCTGCCTCAGAATAGGTTTTTGACTTTTGGAATTTAAAATGAAAATAGTAGGAGTTGAAGTTGGTTCAATATTATCTCTAATCACAAAAAATTGGTTTCAGTAGGCTTTGGTATCATTGGAGAAAGACTGCTTCTCACAATTCATAATAATGTCAGTCCTAAATCTCATGTATAAATAGTAAAGTACCTGGCAGAAAGACATATTTCCGAAGAATGTATTGTGTTGCTATCTTATTCTTGGCTTTTTGTACTTAATGACTTGTACATATGTACTTAGTAAACATTTGATGTGTGAATCTTTATTAAGACCATTCACTTGTCAATCATATGATTACTTTCTATGTGTCAAACATGGTAGTATATAATTGGGAGGCAAAAGAAATAAGAGATAGGGCCCCGTATCAGAAGATCACATGAGATGGCGCATGTATAAGGCAGCAACATATTCTGGCAAGGATTAATGGAGTACAGAGTGATTTTATCAGCTCTCAGGGAGAAATGGAGGGGCTGGATTTTGAGAAAATTGATGGATATGCATTGATTCACCAAGAGGATAAGGGAGAAAAAGTCCCTCTTCTAAAAAGAAGGAATGGTGTGTTGCAGAGAATGACAAAATTTTTCTGTGGAAAGCAAGCAAATTAAATTGGCTTGAATGGAATTTTCTGTAGAAGATAGTCAGAAATTAGGTTGTAGAGCTAATTGGGGTGTGAGGGTTGTAGAAGATTTTGAGCATTAGTCTGAAAAGAGAGATAATTCTGATTGTCCTACATGTTAAAAAGTAGACAAAATTAAAGGGTTTTGTGTTCACACAGTAAGTTTTATAGGTGCTGACTTATTTTAAGATAAACTATGGAGCAAATTAAGACACTGTTACTGTGTTTGACTGTAATTTGCAAAGTAGAAACCCGTTCTTTATTGGGATTTGAAAAACACTGCTTGCAGAAAAACACTGCTTGCAAAAGTTTCACATGTTATAACATGTTATAAGGGAGAAAAAGGAATTTTTTAAATGGTATAATAACTGAGGGTATTCTAACTGAACTTTGAGTAGGGCTCAATTTCATTTGTTTATTTGTTTTTGTTGTTCCAGGTTGCTGCTTTTGCTAAGGGAGTACCCATGACCCTGATGGTATTTTCATTCAAGATAAAGTGTTCTATTGCCTTTATTGATTAACTGAACGAATTCAGGTTAGTATATTTGTGGACAGCACTTCCCTGTTCTAATTGTAAATTAATATGTTGAGAAATGGATAATTATGTGTTTGAAGCCATGTATGTGTATAGCAGTGAAGTAGAAAGACCAGGTCAGTCTAACCTCTGTTGAATTGTGTATTAGTTAATAAACATTTTCTGAGTACCATGTGTAATCTGTAATACATAAAATAAAAATGTTTTACTCCCTGTTTATGGCTAAATATGGTACATTGTACTTGCATTGTTGTGTGGTATATTTGGTGCTGAAATAAACAACTCATCTTAGAATTTTTTGACATTTTTGATAGCTGACTTTTAAAGGTTGGATTCTTGTCCAGATTTTAGTCCTACATTAAAGTTATTATTTGTTTTTAGTGTTTAATCTTGGAATTTTGACAAATGTATATTCGTCACCATAATCTTTTAAATTCACTTATGTTGTCTCTTTGTAGTCAGCCTCTCCCTTTACCGCAACTCCTAGCAACCACTGATTTGTTTTTTGTCCCTATAGTCTACCTTTTCGTGTATGTCATTTAACTAGAATTATTTAGTATGTAGCTTTTGAAATCTAGTTTCTTTCACTTAACGTAATGCATTTGGATTCATTCATGTTGTGTATACTAGTAATTTGTTCTTTTTTTATTGCTGAGCTATGTTCTGCTATATGGTGATATATCATTTAGTTTATCCATTTACCAGTTGATGGACTTTTGGGGGAGTTTCCAGTTTTTGGTGATTATATCAGTCAAATTTATCACATTATATTGACTGCATTCCCTATGCTATACTTTCCATCCTGTGACTTAATTATTTTATAACTGGAAGTTTGTACCTCTTAATCCCCTTCATCTCTTTTGCCTTTCCTGCCACCTCTCTGGCAACTACCAGTTCTCTGGTAGTTTTTATGAGTCTGTTTCTTTTGTTTGTGTGTTTTGTTTTTGGATTCTATGTATAAGTGAAATCATATGGTATTTGTCTTTTTCCATCTGACTTATTTCACTTAGCTCAGTACTCTCCATCCATGTTGTCATGAATGGCAAGATTTCAGTATTTTTTTTTTATGACTGAGTAATATGTGTATATATATCACATCTTCTTTATCCATTCATCTGTCAGTGGAGTTTTATGTTGCTTCCATATCTTGGCTATTGTAAATAATGCTGCAATAAACATATGGGTACATACATGTTTTTGAATTAGTATGTTTATTTTCTGTAGATAAATACCCAGAAGTGGAATTGCTGTGTTGAATGGTATTTCTATTTTTAATTTTTTGAGAAACCTCCATATTGTTTTCCATAATGACTCCACCAATTTACAATCCTACCAGTAGTATACAAGGGTTTCCTTTTCTGTATGTTCTTGTGAACACTTGTTATTTCTTGTGTGTGTGTGTGTGTGTGTGTGTGTGTTTCCTTTGATACTAGCCATTCTGACTGGTGTAAGGTGATATCTCATTGTGGTTTTGATTTGCATTTCTCCGATGACTAGTGATGTTCATGTTTCTGTTGACCTTGTGTATATCTTCTTTCAGGTCTTCTGCCCATTTTTAATTGGATTGTTTGTTTTTTGGTTTTGAGTTGTATGACTTCTTTATATGTTTTAGATATTAGCCCCTTATTGGATATAGACCCTTATTGGATTTGCAAGTATCTTCTCTCATTTAGTAGGCTTCCTTTTCATTTTGTTCATAGTTTCCTTTACTGTGCAAAGCTTTTTAGTTTGATGTAATCCTAATTGTTTATTTTTGCTTTTGTTTCTCTTGCCTGGGGACATACCCTGAAAAACATTACTAAGGCCAATGTCCAAGAGATCATTGCCTGTTGTTTTTTTTTTTTTTTTTAAGTTTTATGGTTTCAGGTATTACATTGAGGTCTTTAATCCATTTTGAGTTTGTTTTTGTGTGTAGTATAAGGAAGTGATTCAGTTTCATTCTTTTGGATGTAGCTGTCCAGTTTTCCTAACACCATTTATTGAAGAGACTGTCTTTTCCCCTATTATATATTCTTGCCTCCTTTGTCATAGGTTAATTAACCATTTAAGCTTATGTTTATTTTAGGGCTTTCTATTCTGTTCCATTGATTGAGGAGTCTGATTTTGGGCCAAAACCATACTGTTTTGATTATTGCAGGTTTGTAGTACAGATTCAAATCAGGGATTGTGGTACCTCTAGCTTTGGTCTTCTTTCTCAAGATTGTTTTGGCTTAGATGATTAAGCTTCCTTTTTTTTTTTCTTTTTTTTTTTTTTTAAATGTTTGTTTATTTTTGAGAGAGAGACAGAGTATGAGCAGGGGAGGGGCAGAGAAAAAGGGAGACACAGAATTCGAAGCAGTCAGCACAGAGCCTGAAGCGGGGCTCGAACTCATGAACCGTGTGACATCATGACCTGAGCCAAAGTCAGGCGCTTAACTGACTGAGCCACTCACGTGCCCCTAGATGATTGAGCTTCTTGTCAGCAGTGATTGTTTTAGATTTTGGTATTTTCTGAAGGAAGGATAGCAAGTATTACAACTTGTTGAATGCATGGTTTAGTCTCAGCCATACATGGACTACTTGGGGTTCATTAGAATACCTTGCATCTGTGGTGGATTCTACAAGATTGTCAGGGCAAGAAAGTAGAAAGTGAATTTCCTTAAAGCATGAGAAAATGGAGCCTATCAGAAGGGTAAAAGCTTCTCACATAATTATTACACAAAATGGACCTTGAGGAACATTTAGGTTAATGCCTGTGTGTGTGTGTGTGTGTGTGTGTGTGTGTGTTTTGTAAATGGGAAAAAGGAGACCTAGAGAGATGAAGTGATAAGCTTTTAGTCATACAGCTAGCTGGAGACATGTAGTGTGGTGGCTCATTTTACTCATCATCCTGCCTTTCTTTATCCTGGGATTGTTGCTTGACCTAAGGGTAGGGATAAAATTAAATTGCTCAATTTAAAGTTGTTTACAGTTTAAGAATACTATTTATGTCTGCACACTATTTGGAAATTTTAGTTTTTGACAATTCTGAAGACATTCTAATATAGCTTCTCCCCCACCCTCCAGGATGCAGAACACTCTCCAAGTTTTAAATTAATGTAAAAAAATAAAAATAAAATTGTTTATAAAATTCAGTTTTTAATTTCTTTTTTCAGACTTTAACTTCAGACTTTAAGTTAGAACAGGTCACTATTGAAATGGTATTAGATACAATCTTAGTTTTCAAACAGATACAAAAAAAGATGTTGATGTTTAAATATAACTATGTGAAAGCATTTTTATGTAGATCAATTTAAAAGCATAAAATTTATTTATTTATTTTTAACATTTTTATTTTATTTTTTGAGAGACAGAGACAGAGCGCTAGTTGGGAGGGGCAGGGAGAGAGGGATACACAGAATCCAAAGCAGGCTCCAGACTCTGAGCTGTCAACACAGAGCCCGACGTGGGGCTTGAACCCATGAACTGTGAGATCATGACCTGAGCTGAAGTCAGACGCTTAACTGACTGAGCCACCCAGGCACTCCTAAAAGTATAAAATTTAAATAAGACCTCTATTTTCACAAACATTTCAGATAAATATGGACCTTAGATTTTTTGGTTGAAAATCTGAGTATCCTAAAATCTGCTCTGGAGGATTTCACTAATTAACATGTTTACAGGTATAATTAAAGTGCTCCTTTTTCTCATGAGCACTACCAAACCTAGAAAATTAGCAAAAAAACCTGTTAGAGATACTATTTTAGAAATGGAACATTTTAAAATAAATATAATATCATAGGTGTTTACTTTTGGGTATTTGATGTATAGGCATATTAAGAAATTGTGACTCAGTTGAAGTGGTTTTATACAGAAAGTATACTTTGGTCTAATTTTTTTCTCCTGTAGCATGTAATACTTATTGTGTTATACTATGTTCATTCTGATTTCCTAAGAATTTCTAGCCTTTTAGGACAAAGAGGACACCTATTTGGAGACAATTCTTTAGGAGTCTTTTGTGTTTCTGTCCATATTCTGAGCAGAAGCATTGACAGCTTTTGTTGGGGGCTATCTTTTAAGGAAATTTGTATAGCAAACAGCCTACGTAGATAGAAATAGTGTTTCCATAAGGACAGGTGATAGATTTCTTTGCTGTTCAGGATAATCAAGATAATCCCTTTGGAGGAAAAGATAGGGTTTGTTACTCCTTGAAAGATTTAGATTGGATAAGCTCAGCTTTTTTCTCCTATAATACAGCCTACTGTGTGTACAGGCATCACTGGCTCTCCTTGTGTTGCCTCTTAAGAATTAGAGCTTGGGGAACCAGTGCAAAAGATTATATTCTGGCCACTACTGTTGTTTTGAGTAGTAAACTTCTTTGTCTCTGACCCAAGAGTGTCATACCTTCTGCCAGGATTATCTGATGCTGATTTAACCAGGTATCACTAACACAACCTACTGATAAAACAAAGCCGAGTTTATGGCTTAGGCTGTGAAGGAGAATACCACCTTGCAAGAGCTTTGGTGGTATCTTAGAGGGGCAAAGTCAAGGCTAAAATGTGAGAATTTGAAATTTTATTTGAGTCTTCCAGTGGTAATGATGGGGCCTGATTAGGATTGAATACCATGATATAATAGTTTAGAATTGGTGAAACAGCAAAGCAAGGATTTGAAAATTGTTGATGTTTCTTGTTGAAGAGTTGATGGGTCTTTCCTGAAGCTTCTATAATGAACAATCAAGTTATATTCATGCAAGAGTCTTCTGGAATAGTAGAGGTATGCTAATGAGGACATTGGCCTAATAAAGTCTTGTTAATATACACAGGAAGTTGTATGTGTAGGTAGTTACATTAGTTTTCTAGGACTGCTATCACAAATTACCACACACTTACGGGCTTAAAAAAATCCTTTCATCCCTAACTTTTGTTGTTTACAAGAAGTCCTTAGTGTTTTTTGGTTTGTAGCAGCATAACTCTAATTTCTACCTCCATCTTCACATGGCAGTCTTCCCTCCGTATCTGTATTAAAATTCTTCTCTTATAAGGACACCAGTCATTGGATTAGAGCCCACCTTAATTCACTATAACCTCATGTTACTTGATTATATCTGCAAAGACCCGATTTCCAAATAAGGTTATGATCACAATGAATGAATTCTGGAGGGACATTATTCAACCCAGTACACAAGAGTATGTGGTTTCAGTCCTTAGAATCTAAGTTGTGTATGGCTAGATGATTTTGTTTCTCAATATCCATGACACTGTCCAAGATGATTGCTTAACTTGCATTTAGAATAAAATCTCAGGCTCTTCAGAGTTTTTGACAACAGCATGATGTAGTGGAAAGAATACCAGTACGGAAATCAAGTTGCCTTGGTTCTGGTTTGTACCTTGCTATGAACTAGCTTGAGAAAATTACTGTCTTCTCTAGCTATTAGTGTCTCAATAGGTAAATGGGGAGGTCTAGAAGAAAAGAGGAATGGACCAAATGATCTCTAAGGGCCTTTCTAGCTCTCAGATTCTGAAGTTTGGTAATTGTTGAGTGTGTGTTCAATTTGTTGGAGTGACAAAATGAGAAAAGGAAATAGAGAATACTTTAAATGCTGATATGATAGATTCTGACCTGTGAATGTAGCCTTATTTATGGGAGAAGATTTTATTTATTATTGGGTGAAGATCATTCATGAAGATACTAGGTAAACATACAGTTAGTCCTGATCTCTCTGACTTAACCATATTTTGTTTTTCTGTTAGTTTGAAATAGTATATTTGGAAGGGAGACATTCTTCAGGTCAGTTAATTCCCTTGAACTTAGAAAAATGTGCTGTTGCTGTACTCTCTCAGCTGAGTTCAGAAAATGAAATAACCTTTTCTGAAGTGAGCATGAGAGTGTAGCTCTCCCTTCATTGCCCACATTTCTCTATCATAATATTCCTGTGGTCATGGGATCTGAGAAAACTTCTTACTAGAGAATAGTAATAGTCTAGTGAGGTGGTGCATGGTGCTGGATGGAGTTCTAGGTGTAAGTGTCTCTTCTTCCATTGGATTTTTCTTATGTTTTGAGTAAGTCATTGTAGTACTGTTCGAATTCTTTCTTTGAATAATGTTGAAAATACATAGTTACTTCATAGACATATTGTGGATGCTTAACAGGAAATTTTTTTGGCAATAGTAAAACTACCTATGGTTGTATCTGTGCTTGTCCTTTTCAAGGTACATATTAACAGTGTGTATGTATTGGTGGTAAGTATAAATGTAGGTTGAACCAATATCTTTGGATTTGCATGAAAGTGATTGAAGTAGAAGAAAATGAATTTTTGATTCATTCCATGCAGTAGAATATCAAACCCATCTTCCAGGAAACCCTGGGAATCTCTCAACGCTTGAACTTAAGGACTTTCCTACATAACTGCTCTTCAATTACAGACAAATTTTCCCAAGTTCCTGTTTTCAGCATGAGTATTTGGGTGATTCAGAGACCATCACCAGTTACTACAACAGTGGTGACTTCTTTTTTTTTAATTTTAGGAGACATACTAGAGTATAAAATTTGCAATAATACCATAGAAGTACTTGAAATAAAATGTTAAAATGATCATAATATAAAAACTAATATAAATAGATGCTATAATTCGGTAATAAGAATATCTTCTGAATCATTTTCTGTTCACATTTCCATCAATGTGAAAGAGTAGTAGAATGAAAAGAATAGTAGAATGTTGTTAGTGTATGTTTTTTTTTTTGATATGCTGTCCACATCAGTGAGAAAAAGTCAAGATTTTTTGATCTGTGGGTGATTCTGATGAATGAAAAAAAGCCTGGAAGGCTTTTCTTGGAGGAGTGGGGTATAGGGTGGAGATTGTGGCTGATGATTC
This sequence comes from Panthera uncia, assembly GCF_023721935.1. Classification (NCBI taxonomy): domain Eukaryota; kingdom Metazoa; phylum Chordata; class Mammalia; order Carnivora; family Felidae; genus Panthera; species Panthera uncia. The sequence continues at coordinate 34,814,280 of NW_026057582.1, read as the reverse complement.
AGGTTTGGATCAAATTCTCTTTCGTTGTAGTTTTCCCCTCCTCATTTTAGACCTTGAAGTTGGTCTAATATTTAACAACAAGATAAAGTTTCTTCCACTTGTAATAAATATTTTCCAATTTCAGAGAATTATGAATTGGCAAAGATTGAAAAGTAGAGTACGGATGGGTTTGATTTATTTTATGGTTTGGAGTCTTCACTTTCTATGTAGTGTTTGTTTTTGTTGGATTCACAGAGGCTTGAGAAATTGGAGGAATCTCCTACCCCGCATTCCCCAGCCAGCTATTCCTTCAGCTTCACAGGAAAAAAAAAAAAAAAAAAAAAAAAAAAGGAAAGGAAGAAGGAAAATCATGTTGAACACATTTTTTTCTCTCCTCAAACACCTATTCAGAATTAATGGATTACTGTTTGTTTGGTGGAGGGTTTTGTGTTTTTTGTTTTCTTTTAATTTTATTTTTTAGAGTAGTTTTACCTTTAGAGAAAAATTGAACAGAAGTACAGAGTTCCCTTATATCTTGCAGTCTTTCTATAATTGCTTATTAATACCAGATTTTGTTTTTTTTTTTTCCCCTTCCAATTCTTTGGGATTTTTTTATGTAGATGATCAGATCATCTGTGAACAAAAGACAGTTTGATTTTTTCCTTCCTAATTTGTATATCATTGATATCCTTTTCTTGTCTTATTGCATTAGCTAGGATGTCCAGTGTAATATAAGTAGGAATTCTGAAAGGGAAAAGTCTTAAGAGGGAATGTATCTAGTTTCTTACTGTTAAGAATGATATTTGCTGTACATTTTTTATAGATTTTCTTTATCAGCTTGAGGAAGTTCCTTTGTATTCCTATTTTGCTGTGAGTTTTTATCATAAATGGGTGTTGGATTTTATGCATTCTTTTTCTGCATGTATTGATAGCACATGATTTTTCTTGTATTGATATGTGATTGATTACATTAATTGATACATTAATTGATTTTTAAATATTGAACTTGATTTATATACTTGGAATAAATCCTATTTGTGGTGCATAATTAGAATTGCTAATATTTTTTGAGGGTTTTTTTGTATCTGTGTTCATGAGAGATATTTGTAGTTTTCTTTTCTTGTCTGGGTTTAGTATTAGGGTAATGCTGGCCACATAGAATGAATTGAGAAGTGCTCCCTCTTATACTTTCTGGAACAGGCTGCAGAGAATTGGTATTACTTGTTCGTTAAATGTTTGGTAGAATTCACTTGGGAAATTATCTGGGTATGAAGCTTTCGTTTTTGGAAATTATTATTTATTTATTCAATTTCTTTGATCGTTATAGCCTTATATGGGTGATCTCTTTCTTCCTTCTGTGAGCTGTGGTAGATTGTCTTTCAAGGATTTGTTCCATTTCATCTACGTTGTCAAATTTATGGGACTTGAATTATTTATAATATTCCTTTATTATCCTTTTAATGTCCATAGGATCGCTGGAGATGGAACCTCTTTCATTTCTGATATTACTAACCTGTGTCATCTCTCCTTTTTTCTTGAGAAGCCTAAGGGTTTATCCATTTTATTGATCTTTTCAAAGAACCAGCTTTTTTAGTTTTGTTGCTTTTTTTCTCTATTGTTTACATATTTTCAATTTCACTGATTTCTTCTCTGATTTTTATTATTTGTTTTCTTCTGCTTAGTTTGGATTTCATTTGCCTTTCTTTTTCTAGTTTCCCATGGCAGAAGCTTGGGTGATTGATTTTAGCTCCTTCTTTTAATATATGCCTCCAATGGTATATACATTTTTCTCTGAGAGAGAAAATACAGTGGTGCATGTTGCATCCCACAAATTCTTATGTTTTATTTACATTTTTACTTAGATTTAAATATTAATTTCTTGAGATGTTTTCTTTGACTCACATGTTACTTATGTATGTTGTTTATTTCCAAATATTTGCATATTTTCTAGCTATCTTTGTGTTATTAATTATTAGTTTAATTCCACTGTGGTCTGAGAGCCTACTTTGTATGACTAAGGTGTGTTTTGTGGCCCAGAATGTAGTCTGTCTTGGTAAATGTTCTCTTTGAGCTTGAGAAGAATGTGTATACTGTTGTTGTTGGATAAACTAGTATATGGATGGCAATTAGATCTGGCTGAATGATGGTGCTATTCAGTTTAACAGTATTCTTACTAATTTTATGTGTTTTGGTTCTGTCAGTTACTGATAGAGGGGTGTTGAAGTCTCCAAATATATGGTGAATTCGTGTATTTCTCTTTGCAGTTCTGTTAATTTTTACGGCATATATTCTGATGCTTTGTTGTTAGGTGTATACATATAAGGGAAGTTAGATCTTCTTGAGAATTGACCCTTTGGCATTGTGTAATGCCCATCCTTCATCATTGACTGACAGTCTTTGTCTTTTTTTTATATTTATTTATTTTTGAGAGAGAGAGACACACACACACACACACACACACACACACACACACACACGAGTGCGAGTGGGGGAGGGGCAGAGAGAGAGAGAGACACAGAATCTGAAGCAGGCTCCAGGCTCCAAGGTGTCAGTAAAGCTGGACGTGGGGCTCAAACCCATGAACTGTGAGATCATGATCTGAGCCAAAGTTGGCCACCTAACCAGCTGAGCCACCCAGGAACCCCAATAGTATCTGTCTTTTAATTGATGTATTTAGACCATTGTTGTTTAAGGTAATTATTTGTATACTTGGATTTATATCTACCATATTTTTAACTGCTTTCTATTCCTTGTTTCTGTTGTTTCTTTTTGTCTTCCACTCTGTTTTTGCTTTCTCTTGTTTCAGTTGAACATTTTATATAATTTCATTTTTTTAAATCATATCTTAGTATATCATTATACTTACTTTACATATTTTTTAGTGGTTACCCCAGAGTTTGTAATTTTACATTTACAACTAATCTAGGTTCACTTTTATGTATGTATGTATGTATGTATTTATTTGTTTGTTTATTTTTGAGAGACACAGTGTGAGTGGGGGAGGGGCAGAGAGAGGGGGAGACACAGAATCCGAAGCAAGCTCCAAGCTCCGAGCTGTCAGCACAGAGCCTGATGTGGGGCTCAAACTCACGCACCATGAGATCATGACCTGAGCTGAAGTTGGACGCTTAACTGACTGAGCCACCAAGGCATCCCTTTAATTTTTTTTAATGTTTATTTATTTTTGAGACAGAGTGAGAGAGAGAGAGTGTACGAGCAGGGGAGGGGCAGGGAGAGAGAGAGAGACACACACACACACAGAGGATCCGAGGCGGGCTCTGTGCTGACAGCAGAGAGCCCGGTGTGGGGCTGGAACTCATGAATCATGAGATCATGACCTCAGCTGAAGTCAGATGCTTAACCCAGGCACCCCTTGGTTCAGTTTCAAATAATAGTATATCACTTCATGGGTAGTGCAGGTACCTTATCACAGAGTATTCTTAATTCCTTTTTCTTGTCCTTTATAACATTGTTGCCATTCATTTCATTTATCTATAGGCTGTGATCACTGGATATATATTGTGCTATTATTATTTTTAACAAATTGTTATTTTGTTAGATCAATTAAGAATAAGAAATGTAAGATTTAATTTTACCTTTTTTGAAAAATTTATTTATTTATTTTGAGAGAGAGAGCACAAGTGGGAAAGGGGCAGAGAGAGAGAGAGAGAATCCCGAGCAGGCTTTGCACCACCAGTGCAGAGCCCAGTGAGGTGCTCGAACTCACAAACCATGAGGTAATAACCTGAGCTGAAATTAGATGCTTAACTGACTGAGCCGCCCAGATGCCCCTACCTTTTTAAAAATTGTTTCTCTAATTTCTTCCTTTTTTAAATGTTATCCAAATTTTCTGACCCTTTGTAATTTGTACTTATAATGCTTTGTAGTCTTCCTTCCTTCTGAAGGACTTTTTAAAACATTTCTTGCAAGGAAGGCCAGTAGACCTTCAGTTCCCTCAGTTTTTGTCAGAGAAAGCTTTTATTTCCTTTTCACATTTGAAGGATAATTTTCCCAGGTACAGAATTCTAGATTGGTGGTTTTTCTTTTAACACTTAAAATGTTTCACTTCACTCACCTTGCTTGCATGGTTTCTGAAGAGAAGGTTTGATGGAATTCTTATTTTTCTCCTGGCTAGGTAAGGTTTTTTGCTTTTTTTTTTCTCTGATTCTTTTCAGATTTTCTCAGCTAGTTTTTTGAGTTTTGTTATGATATGCCTAGATGTAAGTATTATAGTATTTATCCTGTGTGGTGGATTCTGATCCTTATGGATCTAGTTTATTGTTTATCATCAAAGACATACTTTTTCCCTTAGAGTGTTGTTGATTTGTGGCATTTCTTTTTTCTTAGAGTTTCCATTTCTCTGCTTACACTACCCATCTGTTCTTGCATGTTTACTTTTCCCATTACTACCCTTAGCATATTTACCATAGCTATTTTTAAACCCAGTGATAATTCTAAAATCTCTGTCCTACCTGAATCTGGTTTTGAGGCTTGCTTTGTGTCTTCAGAGTACAGTTTTTGCCTTTACAATGCTTTGTACATTTTTGTTGATAGCCAGACGTGTTATATTAGGTAAAACAAACTGAAGTAAATAGGCCTTTAGTTTGAGGTTTTATGTTTATCTGACAAGGAGTTAGGCTGTGTTTACTATATGCCGTACCAGCGGTTTCAGAGACTAAAATTTGTAGTGTTTTGTTTTTGGCTGTTCTGCTGTTTTTGGGTTTTGTAGAGAATCCTTTAATAGGGTCTGAGGCTTGCAGCTCTTTTATTTGTGATGCTCTATTGTTGTACAGGAGTTACATTGATGTGGTGGTAAGGGATCAGATTAGGTCTCAGTGATTTAGTGAACTCGATTTGGTTATCTCTTACCTCATGTTGAAGGGTAGAGGGGGCTGGAGTTGGATATTTCCTTTCCCCTAGGTTTGTTAGATACTGTAAAACCCTGGTTGGTTAGGCTCTATAAAATTCCAGTTTGTTAGGCTTTATTAAAATTAGTTTTCTTTTGAGGCAGACCTTTTTAAGAACAGAGAGCTCTGGGCATATTTCAGGATGGTTACTTTTCCCCTCCCCCTTGAGGAAACGACATTTTTCTCAGATCTTCCCAGTGAGAACCTGATAGGGTTCCTGGAGGTAAAAAGTCAAGAAAATGTGGGGACTTCTCAAAGACTGTGTTCCCTCTCAGTTTTTCACCCTAAGCTAGTTGACACAGAGCCTCCAGCAAATTGTCAATTACTGTTTAAAGTATTCCTGTTGATACTGGCTCAGCTGAAGGCTTATGTTCCTGGGCTTCTGCATCTCCCACACTGTGATTTTCTGTATCTGCCTGTCTGTCTCTCCAGTTTTCAGGGTAGCAGTTTTCCCTCTGAGCTCAAATCTCTGATGGAGCTGAGTCGTCATTTTCATTTTTCTCAGGTTTTTGTTTCTTGTTTGTTTTTGTAGTGAGAACAGAAGTGATGAACTATAAGCTTTTTATGTCAGATCTGATTGAAGATTATTTTTGACTCTTTCTGACAACTTTGTAATGGTAAAGACTTGGTATAATATCCTCTGTCTGAGTTGACAGTATTTTGGAATTTGATTTCCTTCTGGCATTAAGTTTGCACCGTTTGAAATGATGTATTCTAACTTACAAGAATGAGTAAAGGACTTTTTCAGAGGGAAATTGGTCTTAGGACTGATACTTGTTATTGGGGAAATGACTTCTTAGCCTATTTATTGTTCTTCTGTTTGCAAGTATAGTTTGGGGACAGTGACAAACTTTGTTTCCTATGTTGGTAGTTAGAGTTTCATTTTTATCTTAAACCATACAAAAAACACTTCATTTTTACAGCCTTTTTGGGTATAGGGTCATGTCAAGTTTCACTAATTTGCACTTGGGATAATTATACTGATGATTCTGGGATGGTTATTAAAACCTTGTGCTGATACTTTGGATATATGGAATTAATTAATTGGATGACTCACTTAGATTGGGTGTCTTAATTTAATTATTACACTGCCCACTAATTATTTTTATGAGCAGAGAATAGGGTAATAATGTTAATCCTTACATTTTCTGTGATGTGGTAAAACAGTTTAATGCACATCATGAATTTAGTGCTTAGATATCGTGAATTTAGTGCTTTGTAGAAGTATGATATCTTGGTAGAAGTATGAAAAGAGAAAGTGTGGTAAGTTATATGTAAAATGTAGTTTATTTTCTTTTGAAAAATCTTTGCATTAAAAAAGTCAGTATATGGGGCACCTGGGAGGCTCAGTCGGTTAAGGGCCCGACTTTGGCTCAGGTCGTGATCTCATGGTTGGTGCGTTTGAGCCGAGCGTCGGGCTCTGTGCTGTCAGCTTGGAGTCTGGAGCCTGCTTCAGATTCTGTGTTTCTCTCTTTCTGCCCCTACCCTGCTCATGTTCTATCTGTCTGTCTCTCTCTCAAAAATTAATATTTAAAAAAAGTTTTTAAAAATCACTATATTTAGATAATTCAAGCAATGGTTCTTCTTAAAATAAGATAATCTTCCTTAATCCCACAGTTTAATTTTTTTTTTTTTTTAACATTTATTTATTTTTGAGACAGAGAGAGAGCATGAACAGGGGAGGGTCAGAGAAAGAGGGAGACACAGAATCCGAAACAGGTTCCAGGCTCTGAGCTGTCAGCACAGAGCCCGACGCGGGGCTTGAACCCACGGACTGTGAGATCATGACCTGAGCTGAAGTCGGATGCTTAACCGACTGAGCCACCCAGGCGCCCCCTTAATCCCACAGTTTAATATGACTATAGTTACTGTGTGAATGTATGTACCTTTTTGTTCTTTTTCATATATAGATTTTTTTTTACATAGTTGTGATCATAATTTCTTTTTAAATTTTTTTTTAATGTTTATTTATTTTTGAGAGAGAGACACAGTATGAGTGGGGTAGAAGCAGAGAGAGAGGGAGACACAGAATCTGAAGCAGGCTCCAGGCTCTGAGCTGTCAGCACAGAGCCCGATGTGGGGCTTGAACCCACAGACCGTGAGATCATGATCTGAGCCAAAGTCAGACACTTACTAACTGAGCCATCCAGGCGCACCCATAATTTCTTTTTAAATTTGTGCTTTTTATAGTTACTAGTGTTTTCACATTCTGCATCATTGTGTTTTTAATTATAGTTTTTTTTTGTTTTTTTTTTTTATTGAATGATGTAGTTGGATTGGTCAGACTGAGCTGTGTGTACATTTATTTAGCTTTTCCATTGCTTTTGACTTAGCTTTTGCATGTGCCTTTTCCTTGCCTGGATTTTCAGAAGTCTCAGTCTCTCTGTCTTTCTCTTCCTTTTTCTTTTAAAGACTATTTTATGTTTTTTTCCCTGGGGCTAATTAACTTTTATTGGATCTTGGAAAGTGTAATTTTTTTTTCTTATGTGATTAGAAAACAATGCTTTAGGACTTATATTGCCACAATGATTCACATTGTTCTCTTCTAAAAATTGAAATTTATAACTAGGTGATAAAAATGATCTCCTGGATGTGTCAAACTTGGTATTCTAGACTCTCATACTTAGGTTATAAATTATATTTAGTCAAATAATTTAATATTTTATGTTGTACTTACAAACTGAATTTTCCTTACTGATTATATATTTGTGGGTGTAATTTGATGTCTGTCAGGATTCCTTATTAGATTTTTCTGCATTCTTCTGACTTTTCCTCTGCCCTATCATTTGTGTTTAGGGCTAAATTGGGTCTAGCCTTTTGAATGGAAAGTCAGTAGTAATAGAAACTTCTTAGAAACATTTAGTGAGTCTGATGATTCTGAAACCACTTCTTCACCCATAAAAGCTGTCAAAGGATTGTTTTAAGACCTTCTATACTCTGTATTCCCTTCTTGCTTTCTAGATTAGGCATTTTATAAAGTATTTACTTTTTTTACTCTTGTCATCTTCAAGATATTTTACTATGATTAAAAATATCATTTTTCTTTTTTTTTAAATTTTATTAAAAAAAATTTTTTTTTTTTAACATTTATTTATTTTTGAGAGAGGGAGAGACAGAGCATGAACGGGGGAGGGTCAGAGAGAGAGGGAAACACAGAATCTGAAACAGGCTCCAGGCTCCGAGCTGCCAGCACAGAGCCCGATGCGGGGCTCGAACTCACGGACCGCGAGATCATGACCTGAGCCGAAGTCGGACGCTCAACTGACTGAGCCACCCAGGTTCCCCAAAAATATCATTTTTCTACTGAGATGTAGGTGACCCAAGGGAAGGAAAAGATCATGCAGAATTGTTGGGATCATTCATTAAAAAAAATTTTTTTAATGTTTTATTTATTGTTGAGAGAGAGACAGAGCATGAGCAAGGGAGGGGCAGAGAGAGAGTGGGATACAGAATCTGAAGCAGGCTCCAGGCTCTGAGTTGTCAGCACAGAGCCTGACGCGGGGCTCGAACTGACAAGTGGTGAGATCGTGACCTGAGCTGAAGTCAGATGCCCAACTGACTGAGCCACCCAGGTGCGCTGGGTTCATTCATTTAAAGGCAGTAAAATTCTGTAATTGAAATTTGTTCTCATTCTTTGTGATTTTTTTTTTTTTTTTTAGGGAAGATAGGATTTAAAAAATATATATATCACTTAGGAATATCTGAATTGGTGTGAGATTTAAAGTGATGTATATACAAAGGTGCTTATCATACTTCTTTCTATCCTTACTGCCTTCTTTTTTCTATTCTTGCTTTCCCGCCCTTTCTCCAACAAATGTAATGCACAATTACTATGAGTTTCGAACACAAAATGATTAAGACCCTGCAGTTCGGAAGCTGATAATTTAGTAGGTGAGCGGGAAATGTAAGTTAATAGTTGCAATGTAAGAAGCCCCCTAATTTCCTATATAATAATATGTTCCCCAAAATGTGTTTGAAAATAAATATTCACATGGCAGAGAGGTAGGAGGTGTTTGGGTATTTTATGGGGAGTTACTCCACAGAGCCAAATCTGTCATTATAAAACATCGAATTCTAGTTTCTGGTCATGTTGTCTCTTGGGACCAGGAATCCTAGTTAGTACACAACATCAAAAGTATCTGAGTGGGATACCTGTCCTTGGGCTGAACAAATGGATCTTGGGCCCAACTTTGGCTCCTTGTAGAGAGGGGTGCAGCCTCTGGAATTTGAGCCCTGTTACTGGAATGGTAGGTATATGAAGCTGGGGGGAAAAGGATCTTTCTTGCCCTGCTGTGACAGTATGACCTGGGTGCTTAAAGGATGCTTCCCACTCACATGTTTGATCACCTAGGATGTCTGTTTGCAACTCAGCAATTTCTATAGCTCTACACTGTCCCAAGGGAGAAATCAAGAACTGTTGGGAGTAGGTCTTGGGAAGAGTTAGGCCAGACAATAGGACACTGGCCCTGCAGGATTTTATAATGAAAGATTTAGTCACCCCTTCACCCTTACCATTCCAACTTTTATGTGTATGTGGCCAAGGCTTTGTCTGTGGTAGGACAGGGAAATAAGGTAGGGTGAGTTAATTTGTTTTTTCATCATAGGCCAGGATAATATTTTTGTTTATCTCTACTTCAGTGAGGCCTGGCTTCAAACTTCTTCTAATTCCTTAGCATTGTGAGCTACCAGAACTTCATGAAGTAACTCAAAATCATTGATAAAATGATATCTAAGAGACTGAATTTGGTGTTCTGAAGGTAGTTTGAGGGAATCAGTCTGTAACGTGTGAAATGTGTTGAGTTGTATGAAGTTTAGTCCTGGTCTACTTACTGTGGTAAATACAATTGATGTATTTGTAAAACTCAGTAGTAGCACATGGGGAGGAATAATAAATTGTGCCTAGACGGTAATTAGAGGGTTTACAGAGGAGGGAATACTTGAACTTGTTAGTAAATGGGTGGCTTCAAAAGTAGATCTAATATGAGGCTCCTGGGTAGCTTGGTCGGTTAAATATCCCACTCTTGATTTTGGCTCAGGTCATGATTTCACAGTTACTGAGTTTGAGCCCCTCATCAGGCTTGCAGAGCTTGCTTGGGATTCTCTACCACCCCCCCCTCCCCCCCGCCCCCTGCTCATGCATTCTCTCTGTTTCTCTCAAAACACATAAATAAACTTTAAGAAAAAATAAATAAAAGTAGATCTAATAGTGGAAGTTTTGGTCTGATAATGCTGATATCTTAAAACCTTACTCAAATCAGAAAGAACTTGTGTCCAGAATATATTATTTGGGACTGAGCTCTCTTGAATATCTTTATACATCAATTCTTCATATACAAACTTTAGCAGCTTCTAAGCTGCCCTTAGTAAATTTTCATTGTGAATTACACATTAGATGATTGAATGTTTTTTAAGTGGAATAACCATTAACTGAACGTTAAGATTCAGGTACTGTGTTGAATGCCAAGGCACCCACAACATACAACATGAATTAAAGTCTTAAGCAAAAGGCCAGAGGAAAGACAGAAATCTCTAAAATTGTGACAAATAGGGAATTGTGCTCTTAAAAGTGTGCTTTTGAAAGAATGGGGAGGGAGTGATGATATCCTCTGAGTGGAGAATTAGGGAGTTTGAGAATGATGCATCTGATGGAGATGACAATTGAGTTGATAGCAGAGGTACTTTTATTGTTTTTTAATTTTAAATTAAACATTTTTTAAAATGTTTATTTATTTTGAAAGAGAGAGTGAGAGAGACAGCGTGAGCAGGGGAGAGGCAGAGAGGGGAAGAGAGAGAATCCCAAGCAGGCTCCACAATCAGCATGGAGCCCAGTGTGGGGCTCTGTCTCAAGAACTGTGAGATCATGACCTCAGCTGAAATCAAGGATGAGACACTGAGTCGGATGCTTAACCAACTGAGCCACCCAGGCACTCCACAGAGATACTTTTAAAGCTAAATTTCAAGTACCTGGTCTCTGAAGTTTAACTCTAGACTTTACTGGTTAAGTTACAATCTCCCATAGCATTTAGTTACATATCTATACAATGGAATTACTTTTTGTTCTTTTTCTTTTTCTTTCTTTTCTTTTCCCATAGCATTTAGTTACATATGTATACAAAGAGATTTACTTCTTTCTTTTCTTTTCTTTCTTTCTTTCTTTCTTTCTTTCTTTCTTTCTTTCTTTCTTCTTTCTAAAACTTACTTATCTTGAGAGAAAGAGCACATGAGCAGGGGAGGGGCAGAGAAAGAGGGAAAGAGAGAGAAGTAGGCTCTGCACTGTGAGGGCAGAGCCAGATGTGGGGCTCAGACTCATGAACCATGAGATCATGACCTGAGCTGAAACCAAGAGTAAGATGCTTAACTGACTGAGCCACCTAGGCATCCCGAGAATTACTACTTTTAATAAGGACCCTCAGGTTTTGTGTGGTTCAAACCAAAAATATATTTTTTCTTGGTATATTACATTTACTAGTAATATTACTATAAATATGACTGTACTATCACTACTGCTGTTGTAAACTACTTCTGTCATTACTATTAGTACTTCTGTTAGTACAATGTTCTAATGGTATTACTCCTTGTCCTCCTCCTCCTCCTCCTTCTCCTCTTTCTGGGTAATACTTGTTTTTACTAGGAACCACTTTAAGTTCTTTTTTTTTTAAATTTTTAATTAAGTTTTTTAAGTGTTTTTATTAAAAATTTTTTTGAATGTTTACTTTTGAGGGGAGGGAGGGGCAGAGAGAGAGGGAGACACAGAATCTGAAGCAGGTTTCAGGCTCTGAGCTGTCAGCACAGAGCCTGATGTGGGGCTTGAACTCATGAGCTGGGAGATCGTGACCTGAGCCGAAGTTGGATGCTTAACCAACTGAGCCACCCAGGCGCCCTGTTGTTTTTATTTATTTTTTAGAGAGAGAGAGAGAGAGAGCAAGTGAGCAAGCAGGGAAGGGCCAGAAAGAAAGGGAGACAGAAGATCTGAAGTGGGCTCCGTGTTGAGAGTGGAGAGCCCCATGTGGGGCTGGAACTCATGAACCATGAGATCATGACCTGAACTGAAGTTGGATGCTTAACCAACTGAGCCACCCAGGCCTCCCTAATTTATTTTTTATTTTAAGTAATCTCTGTGCCCAGCATCGGGCTTGAGCTCACTACCCCCAAATCAAGAGTCACATGCTGTACCAACTCAGTCAGCCAGGTGCACCTACTTTAAGTTCTTTATAGTTTTGTTTTATTCTTTTGAGTTCTTTACAGTTTTAAGATGGGAGATAAGATCAACTTTTAGGAAGGATTTTCAAGGGTATTGATTGAAAAACAGTGACTACTTCACGAAAACTTAATAAAATTATCCCCATTTTCAAAAAGTATTCTGATAATTCTAAGTTCTAGTTAGAAGGGTTATCCTATGTTATCTCTTTCATAATGTTTCTTGGTAAGTATTATTATATGCGTGGTAATAGGATTGACTTTTATGATTAGATTTATTCCAAATAAAAATTATTCCTAAATATGAAGCTTTTTTCTACTTAAGTATGTGCTTTTTTTGTTGTTGTTGTTACTCTTGATATTTCCCTGGACATTCAGGTTAGTCAGGGTGTTTGTGTGGTTTAGAATTGCTGTAGGGAGCATAAGCTATAGAGTAAGGCAGGTATGGTCTGATTCCTGACTTGGATACTAGCTAGGCTTGGGTAGTTCACTTAGACATTTAGTTAGAAGACCAGGTTTGTAAAATGTTGAGAGCACTCTAAGGGTACTCTGTGATACTCAAATGCTTGAGAGCTCTGATTGTTCCTTGTCTTTCTTTTTGGTCAGTAGAGGTTGGAAGTGCATTCACAGTCACAGAAATCTTTGTACGTATGGTTACTATTCTGAAAAGAGACATTCTGTCTTCCACTGTATATAGTTATGTATCTTAGATACTTCAGTTTTTAGAGCAACAGTGTTACTATGGTTTAGGGTCTGAGTTACTGGCTTGAGGAAATTTGATATAGGCAACTTCAGAAGAGAAGATAAATCTCATTTAAAAAATATTACTTACTGTGCTACCAGTTAGTAGTGACTTGTAATATGGAAATATTCTTAAAAATTCTAGGAAATGGGCACCTAGGTGGCTCGATTGAGTGTCTGATCTTGATTTTGTCTCAGGTCATGATTCTAGGGTCTTGAGATCAAACCCTGTGAGCCCGCTTGAGATTCTGTCTCTCTCCCTCTGCCTCCTCCCCGGGTTTGTGCTCTCTCTCAACAAACAAACAAACAAGCAAAATCCTAGGATAATTGTACTTTTATGATGGTTTATTACGTGTATTTTGTATTTTGGGAGTTTTAAAGGGGAAGGGGATCTCTTAAAAACATATTGGATTCTTTTGCACATTAATAAGTTACTTGACAGTTTGAATAATTGTAAATGAAAGTAGAATTGTTATTAATTTAATTTAATTTTATTAATTAACTAGGCTCCACACCCAACCTGGGGATTGAACTTACAACCCCTAAATCAAGAGTCCTGTGCTCAGGACCGAGCCAGCCAGGTGCCCCGAAGTAGAATTTTCATTTTATTTAATTCTAGATTCTAGAGGACGCTTTACAAAACATCTAGTCAGTCAATTAGTAGAGTGGTACTTTTTATACTTACTGTTAAGTTAAAAACTGGAATTTGTAGAGTGATAGTATTCTACATGACACTTTATCAAAGAGATTGTATTCGTTGACAGCTTCATATAAACTCTTCCTGATCACTCAGTGTAAAATAAATGCCTAGTTTTTATCATATATTGTGTATGACACTTTATGTGTGTATGTACATGTGTTTGTATTTGTTTATTGAGTATTTTCTTACCAGGATGAAAGTTCCATGAGTTTTTTTTTGTTTTGTTTTGTTTTGTTTTTTTAATCAAAATATTTATTAGATGCTTAACTGTACATGGCCTGAGTTGTGAATGGGCTTTGTTAAAAGCTTGAGTGCCTGGCTAAACCCAGGAAAACTGCCTCCTTTTCGTGTTCACAGAGCAGCTACTGCTGATAGTTGGGCCAGTCCTATGGCCTGCAAAGGAGCGGATAAATATACCAGAGCAGGATTCTGCTAAATTGGAATGGAGCCAGAGTTAAGGGTGCTAAGCCAACCCTTCCAGCCAACCCTTCAAGATATATCCTGAGCACCTAAAATAGCACCTGATACTTAGTAGGTGATCAATGAATATTTGATGGAGGATTTTTCTATTTATTATTTATTTATTTATTTATTTATTTATTTATTTATTAATTATTTGTTTTTGAGAGGAGGAGTGGCAAGGATCAGATTTGAGTGAGATATAAATAACTTCAAGTTATTCATTTTCTTTTTTTTTTTTTTTTAATTTTTTTTAATGTTTATTTTTTGAGAGAGAGATTGACATAGTGTGAGCATGGGAGGGGCAGAGAAAGAGAGGAAGACAAGAATCTGAAGCAGGCCCCAGGCTCTGAGCTGTCAGCACAGAGCCCGACGTGGTGCTCGAACCCATGAACCGTGAGATCATGACCTGAGCCGAAGTTGGACACTCAACCGACTGAGCCACCCAGGCGCCCCATTAAGTTATTCATTTTCATAAAGACTATGCTGGGAAAGCATATTTGCATAGTGAAGGAATACATTTCAACGTTTAAAAAATGAGAATTAAGAACTCATTAGTTTTAAGCCTTGCTAGTTTTCATCATTGTAACCTGTTAAAGGAAAATAGAAATTGTGATAATTAAATTAAAAATTCAAGAGAAATTTTGATTGGTAGAGTGATAATATGTTTGTAATAAAAATTATTAAAATTTTAGAAAAATTGCATGCCATGAAATCTCCAAAAGTTAAAAAGTCAAAGTAGAGTGAGGTGTGACGCCTACGGAAGTCCCTCCAGCCGAAGTATCGTGCTGTGGTGAAGAGAGATGGATTTGTCAATCCTGGAGTTGAGGTTCTGCCTACCTGAGGCTGCTGCTGTGTGGAGACCCTGGGTGAAGCCACCATCAACATACCTGACTAGGAGGCAAAACCTTCAACTGAGGACTTGGGGGATAAGAAAGAAGGAAAATACATTAAACTCAATATTGGATAGGATAGCATTGAGATTTGCTTCAAAGTGAAAATGACAACTCATCTCATGAAACTCAAAGAATCGTACTGTTAAAGACAAGGAGTTCCAATGAATTCACTCAGGTTTCTTTTTGAAGGTCAGAGAATTACTGATAATCACACTGCAAAAGAATTGGGAATGGAAGAAGATGATGTGATTGAAGTTTATCAGGAACATATTATTAGTGAAGTTACCTTAAATAAAGTTCCATAGGGTTTAATTGTCCTGCTAAATAAATCTTATTACTTTGTTATGTAAAGTTATAATGATTGATTTAAGGGATTATGAATGAGTCATCAATGCTTTTCTCTTGCAGTTAGTGATTTCAAACCTTTTTTGTGTTGGTAGCAATGAAAAATTACTTAAGTCCTCTCTGGATGTGAAGAAACTCAAAGTTGCCTTTGGTTGTATCTTCATGGAATGTGAGCGGTAGATTAAATTGTCCTTTTACTAATATAAACACAAAAAGAACTAGTCTAGATTTTTTCTAGGCTTGTATGTCATTTACAGTTTTTTTCCCCCTGAAGATGTACTCCTCATTTCAATACATGTTAAAATTGATGAGTATACTTAAATATGTTTTAGTGGGCCTCCTCATCAGTCTTACTAGCCATATTTTAGTGCTCTCCAGCCACATATGACTAGTGATTGTTATATTGGACAGTGTAGATATAGAACATTTCCTTCTTGCAGATATACCTGATATAGACATTTTTTCTTACAGATTTTAATGATCCAGGTAATTATGATTTTTCAGGTAAGATTCTCAGTATTTTTTGTAAGACATTTGTACTATGAACTATATGTTGATTATTATGTTATATCATGGATACTCCACTAATTTTTGTTATTCTGTTTTAAAATGTCATTTTTATCTAATTTTGAGACTAGCTTCCATTTTGTAATATAATTTAATGGGAAATTTTGAGATAGTAACTAGAAATTGTCCTTACAGGTAACACAGAACATTAATCTTGTTAAGTGAGGTAATGAATAGAACTGTGTGAAAATTCATTTTAAGGCTTTTACTATCAGTATTTTAGGAATGTGGAGCTTTTAAAACAGCTCTTCTAGCTCCTAATGTGTTTTCATTAAACATGATAATAATGTATTTGTCAGTATAGTACTGGGCTTATAAAAGTTGCTGATTAGATGTTAGTTCTTTTAATACATAGATTTGATGCATAGTTCCCAAACTGGATGATTGTAAGAATTCCCTCAGGAGTGTTTTTTAAAAATACAGATATCCAAGGCATATATATTATATAACATATGTATTAATGCATACAAAGGATTTTGTGCAATTATTCCTTAGCATTAACTCCTTGGGATAGAATTGTTGGCTCAAAAGATTTGAATTATTGTTTAGATTTTTGATTTATAGTAACAAATTCCCTTCAGAAAAGTTGCACCAATTTTTTCTCTACACTGGGTATTATTCAACTTTTAATATTTCTCAGTTGATTAAAAAATCTCTTGTTTTAGTTTGTAATTGATTGTGAGTGCAAGTCAGCATTTTTCATAATCTTTTTAATGTATTTTGAGAGAGAGTGGGGGGGGGATGGCGAGGAGAGTGCGAGAGGGGGAGAGGCAGAAAGAGAGAGAGAGAGAAAGAGAGAGAGAGAATCCCAGGCTGTCAGTGCAGACCCTGACAAAGGGGGCTTGACCCCAGGAATCCTGATCACAACCTGAACCGAAATCAAGAATTAGATGCTTAACCAACTGAGCCACCCAGGTGCCCCTGCCTGTTTTTGCTATCTGTTCTTGCACACACCTAAGCTTCTTAGTTTGATCAGCAGTAAGCTGAATGATAGGGATAGAAGGCAAGACTAAGAAGAGGAATTGGTGTTCAGAAGAGTGGGGTGATTTTGGTTATTGTGCCTGGTACAGATAGGTGCAAAAATGTTAAATCTATCACAGATCTACAAGATTCTTGTACATATTTCCATCCATTGTCTCATAAATGGTATCTTTTTGGAATGTTCCTTTTCAGTTTGAGAGTGGAGGAATTGGCTTTAAAATTTTCTTATATAAAGAAACCAAATATTTTGCTACTGTTATTTAAAAACCATTGATTATATTTGTTTCTGGTTGTTATTGGAATCAGTTTGAAATAATGCCATTAATGATGCCATCTAACACAACTATTTCTTTTGATTTCTTGCCTATGTGTAAATATGATATGGCAGAAATTCTTAATTTTGGGGACTTTTTATCTTTGTGTCAGTAGTGCCTCATAGTATCTGACCCTGTAAAAGAAAAATCATTTCCTGTAATTACAACACTTCTGACACCAGATGTGTGGGTTTTCCACACCAAGCAACTCTTTAATTCTCTGAGGATACCAATGAGTAGTTAGCACAGGCCCCAGAGGTTAGAGGCTCAGTCCCACACAACTACCCTTCACTTTGGATGCTAGTTGCAAACAGTGGGTAGCTCACACTTCTGTCTGACTTGACTACAAATTGGGAGGGGTCCCATGACTTCCTCCTCAGGTTTTTTAATTGGCTATTATGACTCACAGAACTCAGAAACACTTATGTTTACCATCTTATTACAAAAGATATAATTAAAGATAACGATGAACAGCAAGATGAAGAGATACATAGGATGAAGCCCAGAAGGATCCTTGAGTGCACAGCTACTGGCACATGGATGTGTTTATCAACTTGGATGCTCAACCCTGTATTTGGTAGGGGGTTTTATTGCACAGGCATGATTGGTTATTAAGTCAGTGTCCAGCTGGACACTGGAGGATAAAGGGTGGGGGTGGAAGTTCCAAGTTTATAATCAGGGTTTGGTTTTCTGATGACCAGACCCTATACTGAAGCTATCCTGGAGCTCACCAAGAGTAGCCTCATTAGAACCAAAGATGTTCCTGTCAGGAAATTTCAAGGGATTTAGGAACTCTGTGTAAGTGGTGTGTGTCCCTGTGGGCCGTAGACAATTGTGTTCAGTCTGAATGGGGTCTTGTAGAGGGATTATAGGTGCTGGCACTGTCAAGAGCCCTTCTGAATACTGGGGGGCTCTGGTTTCCACGTGCAGAATAAACTGTTGACAGTTTATTATCAGGCTGAGGCTTCAAGGTTGCAGGAGGATTGTGTTTTTTCTGAGTGATTGGGACAGCACCCCACTAGAAGTCCTCACCTACATATTCCATACTCCTTCCCACCAAGTCCCTTCTGTAAACTGTTGGAGAGCCTCTTTCTACTTCACTGACCCTTGAATGTCCTCTACTGAAAAAGCTTAGCATGGTGCTCGTGTTAAAGGAGGAATACTTAAAGGGATTTTGTTGTTTATCACAAAACATACCTTGAAATACTCATTCAGAACTGAGGGGCAATAAACTGATAACTGACACATATGGGTAATATGGATATCCATTTGGATGGATATGGATAATACCCAAATTTGTTTACACAGTCACCTGTTGATGGACAGTCTGAGTTCTTTCTAGTTATTGGCTCTTAGAACTAAAACTGCCATGAACATTAATATATAGGTTTTTGTATGGACATATATTTTATTTTTAAAAATTTTATGTTTTTATTTATGTTTGAGAGAGAGAGAGAGAGAGCGAGCACGAGTGGGGGAGGGGCAGAGAGAGAGAGGGAGACACAGAATCAGAAGCAGGCTACAGGCTCTGAGCTTCAGCACAGAGCCCAACACAGGGCTCGAACTTGTGAACCACGAGATCATGACCTGGGTTGAAGTTGGATGCTCAACCAACTGAGCCACCCAGATGCCCCTGGACATATATTTTAATTTCTCTTAGGTAAATATCTAAATGTGGAATGACTGGATCATTTAGTAGGTATTTGTGTAACTTTTTAGGAAGTTGCCAAATAGTTTTTCGAAGTGCCTATACCATTTTTTGTTCTTGCTGGCAGTGTGTGATAGTTTCTCTATATCTTATCAACATTTGGTATGGTTATTCCTTTTAATTTTAGCCATTCTAGTAGGTGTAAAATGTTATCTACCTGTGTTTTAATTTCCATTTCTCTAATGACTAGTGATATTGAGCATCATTTCTTGTGTTTATTTACCACTTGTATATTTTCTTTGGTAAAATGTGTGCTCAAATCTTTTACCCATTATTTTAATTGGGTTGTTTTCTGATTATTGAGTTTTGAATGCTTCCTATATATTTTGATTCTATGTTTTGCAGAGGTTTTCTCCTGGATGGTGGCTTATCTTTTCATTCTTTTAACAGTCTCTTCTGAGGAATAAAAACTTCTAATTTTGATGAAAGTTCAGTCTATCCATTTATTCTTATCTGGATCATGTTCTTGTTTTTGTATCTATATCTAAGATATAGTTGCCTAATGCAAGTTTATAAAAACTTTCTCCTAAGATATCTTCTGGAAGTTTTATGGTTTTAGGTTTTATGATTAGTGGTATGATGCATTTTGAGTTAATGTTTTTTATGTGAAGTGAAAATTGAATAAGGGTTTGTTTTTTTTTTTTGTTTTTTTTTTTGTTTTTGCATTGTGATATCCACTTGTTCTGGGACCATTTGTTGACAGGCCATCCTTTACACTTTTGCCTAAAATCAGCTGATCGTATATGTCTGGGTTTATTTCTGATTACCTAATTCATTACTGATCTCTTGCCTGTCTCAATGCTACTACTATTTTGATTCCTGTGGCTTTATAAGAAGTCATGAAACCAAGTTGTGCTACTCACCTAGCTTTTTTCTTCTTTTTCAGTGTTATTTTGGCTATTGTGCTGGTTATTGATTTATTGCATCTTAGCTCCAGATTTTCCCTTTTTGCCTATTCTGTGAAAATGGATCTGGCTTTTTTAGTATTTTTCTTTTGCCAGCTGGCATAGTGTTGGGCTTTGTCAATAGAGAGTGCTGCAGAGACATTGCAGGAGGAAAAAGTTTTGCTTCTTGGTTTCTGTGTGCTTGCTTGGCAAGCTCCAGCAGCATACTCAACTTCTCTAGAATCAGCCCACATGGCTTCCTTAGTGTACAGTTCTTGCCGTATGTGTGACTTTACTAGCACTAAGCTTCTTTAGTGCTCAGAGGGCCGCAGTAACCCAGCAGCCAATGACCCAAGGCTAGCTTCTCTTTGTACCTCTCGTGTGGGTTTGTAGCAGAATGCCTTCATGGGACGCTGCCAGATAAATGGTTTTTCCTAGCCCCCTTATGAATGGATTTCTGCCAAGTTTCACAAGGCAAATTTCCAGCAAGTTCTGCTGGCATGGCACCAGAATGACTTATCTGTCATTCAGTGAGACAAGGCTATGCTTTCTCCGACAGGGTCTGATCTCTGCCCTGTAGAAGGGCACTCTTGTCTCAGCCCTAGGAGGTGTTAGCTGCTCTTGTATTCTTTCGTATTCTCTTTGCTTCTCACTAGTTAATTGTTGTTACACCGAGCCCTGTTATAGTTAATATTCTTTATACTTAACTTTCCCTTTTCAAATTTCCTTGTGACCTCTCTTTTCTGATTGGATCCAGAGTGATGCAACTGTTCTAGGTTTTTTTACATTTCCATCTGAATTTTAGAAGCAGTTACTAAATGTCTGAAAAAAAAAAAGCCTACTGGGATATTCACTGAATCTATGCATAAATCTGTGGGAATTGCATTGGAATCTATAGATAAATTTGGGGAAAATTTACCTCTTAACAGTAGTGAGTCTTTTGACCCATGGATAATGTATCACTGTTTATTCAGATTTTCAGTTTCTTTCAGTAGTGTTTTACGGTTTTATTATACAGATTTTTCCCAGATTTTGTCAGATTTACCCCTAAGTGTATTATATTTTTTATGTTCTTATAAATGGTATTGTTTTTGTTAAAAATCCCACTTTTGAGTTGTTCATTGCAAACATATGGAAATGCAATTGGTGCTTATATCTTGCAGCCTTGTTAAATTCATTTTCTGGCTCTAGTTTTTTTTTTTGTTTGTTTTGTTCTGTTTTTTTTTTTTTTTTTTTTTTTTGGCAGATTCCATTGGATTCTACGTAGATAGTCATGTCTTCTGTGAATGAAGAGAGTTTTACTTCTTTAATTCCACTCTGGGTGCCTTTTATTTCTTTTTCTTTGCCTGACTTCATTGGCTAGATGCTCTGGTATAATGGTAAATAGAAATGGTGAGAATGGATATTCTAGTCTTCTTATTTTAGGGGGAAAGCATCTATTCTTACACAAGTATGATGTTAATTATAGATTTTTCATAGATACCCTTTATTGGATTTATTAAATTTGTTTCTATTTCTAGTTTGCAGAGACTTCAAATCAGAAATGGATATTGGATTTTGTTAAAATACTTTTTTGTGTGTGTCTGTTGAGATGAAAGTTACTATTTTTTTATGTTTTAGCCCTAGATAATGCAAGTATCTGTTATTGTGCACAATTTTGTTATTTTTCCCCCCCAAAATGACCCTCTCCCCATAAAAAAAGTCAATTAATTTGCATGTAGAGTACCTGGGCTTAAAAAATATTTTATGTGCAATATTATTTCTAATTGGTTAAAACATACACTACACTAATAACAGTGGAGTCTAATTATTGAACTGTGATATGAAAAAAATAGAGAAAAATCTGAGAAGTGTCCAGAAAATATCTACTGAAGAATTGTGATTGAGTACAATTGTTTTAATTCTGAAGTTATGTTCAGCATTACTAATGGGAGACAGTTAGCTATAGGATACTTGAGGATCATTAGTGAGTGCTTAGGAAGAAGTAAAAACAATAAATGAATTACATGAAGAAAATTTTAAAGCATAGAGGCTTGCTTAAAGATAAAAAAAAGCAGTAAGTAGACCTAACAGAACACAAGGGGCTCAGAAGAATGCAGTTGTTTCTTATAGAAAGTACTTGGAGTTAAAGCAATGTAGCTGGTGGTTTTGGTGAAGTGGAAAGAATTGCCCTGGGATAATTGGATTTAATTCCTGTACTTACCACTTGCTAACTGGGTAAGTTTCTTAAACTAAGTTTCTGATTTCTCATCTGTAGAATGAACGTAAGAATATCCCAAGGGTTGTAATGAAGAATAAATAGAATCAGTTACATAAAAGTGTATAGTAGTGTAGTTAGGTGCTTAATAAATGTTTGTCTTTATTATATTTTTTAATGACCAGTGGAAGCTTTTCTATTCTGTTGCCTATTTCCCTGGTGATTATATTTAGTCACAGAAATAGTGCCCACAGTTACCTTGAAACCCATCAAGAAAATAAAAAATGAAGCCAATTCCTGCTGCTTTGACCTTCTGTATTTTCATAGTTTCAAAGAAACCTATGAGCACTGACAGAGCTGACAGAGCACTGTCAGCATAAGACTGTATTAGAAAATGCTCTGAAAGAAAGTTCTAACTTGAGGAAGAATGGCAGAATTTTTTATAGGGCATTAGCAGGAGGGGTTAGGCATAGTTTGGGGGAATAGTTGGTCAAGGATGGTTCTCAGAGAATTGATTTTGTAGAGTAGCAGCCATTGGACAGTTTGGATTTTATCAAGAATTTTAGGGAGAATCAGCTGTGGGGGTCAAGGACGTGAGTGGACCAATGGCAAATTCTCAGGTTTTTAGTGTCTGCACAGCAGATTTTTCTATCATTGGCTCTTGCTGTCTTCTCCCCCTCTACCCCTGCCACCCTAGTATAAGGGCCCTTCCATTATCCTGGTCATGATTTTAGACAGCTTCTAGCTCTTGATCTTAGAGGTAATATCTTTATGAAACTATAAAATACAAGGAATTAAGTATTTCATAGAGCTGGAAAGTTCTTTCAGTCTTTTCTTCCTGCCCTCTTTGCATTGTGTTTTGGATTCTGTTATGTAGCTGCTCTGCAGTAGAGGAAATGGTAACGTATGATAATGAAAAACTTCAAAGTAGTTTGAAGGCTGGAAGGGAGATTTGAAATGCGGGGAGATTTGAATAAGGTTTTGCAGCAGCTATTTTAGTTGATGACACATCTTCAACTTAAATTGTAATTCATTTTTTTTTTTAAAGTTTGCCTTATATTTCTGTGATGATTCTAGTAGAAGTCAAATGAAATTATTTTTGATAGCTGGTTTGTGAACGTTGGTATTTACAGCCAACCTTCCAAAGCCTACCTTGGCTTTCAGGGAGCTCAGCTTGTGACTAAATGGATCATCTCTTCTCTTGTATCTATTTAATGCATTACTGGTTTCTAGCAGCTGATACTTAACATTGTTCATTCTTGAGTGTGGTGCTTCATGTGATTTCTTTTCCTTTATGAGGTACTTTTTGACTATAGGTGGATCCATTCTCCTGTATATATAATCTGTGCTTTGAAATTAAATTATCCTTGTCCTTTTTGAATACATATCCTTTTATTATCTGATAGTTTGCTCTTGCTTTGTGGCTTCCTGGGTCCCTTTTGTAATGCTTACTTAGCTTTTAATTTAAATACAAGATTGCCTTAGTTAGCATCCAAGGAAGACTTTGGCCTATTCAGACATTGAGAAAATATGAATATTTGACCACTATATTTAGGATTATTGGGGCTTTTCATTCTAATTTTTAGAATATAGAAAGTGAGGCAAGTTTCTTATTTTTTCCTAATCAAGCTCACCATAGACCTTGTACTTTTTAAACTGGCTTGAATGAAAAAAATACATCTATGAAGAATGGCATATCTGCTATTTCTACATGGATGTACTTACCATAACTGTGGAAAATATATTTGATTTACTGTGAAGCTCTCAGGGTAGATGTTTAAGATATAATCAATATTTTAGTATTTTCATGTATAGTTAAGCACTTTCCGTAAATTATGATAATGTTATTTATGGTTTTATTTGTTCTGCAAAATATCACAAAAAGTTCCATAATGTGGCTTTCTTTTTTCGGTATTCAGAGGCAGTTAGATAAGATTTATCTACAACTAAATAGTACATCACTGGTGAGAATCTTTTCTACCTATTATTCTACTTTTTAAATCTCATTCTCTTCCACTCATAACATTTGGTGATATGATACAAATGCCACTGTCATAGCTTTCTTTAATTTTCTGGAAAGTATCTTTTATAGTCTCCATATCTTTAAATCTTGGGAACTCTGAAAAGCTTCTTTATCCTTTATTTCTTCTCAAGAAAATACCTTCATTTACTCTTGATGTTTTTGTAGAAATTCCTGCTACCCACAGATAGAAATAAAAACATGCAATGTAAAATCTCAGTCATTTAGAGCATTTTAAAAATTAACAAATCAATTATTTAAAAAGTTCCATAGATTTTGATCTTTTTTAGTTTTATTCTGCGTTATTGAAGTATAATTGACATATATTGTAAAATATTTAATATATGCATAATGGTGACTTCATATAGTCTCTCTTAGTACTTATATAATGCAGTATTATCAACCATAGCAATCATGCTTTACATTAGATCCTCAGACTTTATTCATCTCATAGCTGGAAGTCTATACTCCTTTACCACCCTCTCCCTGTTTCCCTCATCACCCAGTCCCTGGCAACCACTTTTCTACCCTCTGTTACTATGAGTTTGATTTTTTTTTTTAATTTCACATATAAGTGATACCATGTAGTATTTTCTCTCTGTGTGACTTATTTTACTTAATATAATACTCTCAAGATTTATTCATTATGTTGGAAATGGGAGGATTTCTTTTTTTCCTCATGAATGAATAATGCATTATACACACACACACACACACACCCACACACACACCCACACACACACCACATCTTTATTCATTCATCTGTTGATGGACACTTGGGTTGTTTCCATATCTTGGCTATTGAGAATGATATTGCAGTGAACATGGGAATGCAGGTATCTCTTTGAAATCCTGTTTTCATTTCCTTTGGATGTATACCCAGAAGAGGGATGTCTGGATCATTTGGGTAATTCTATTTTTAATTTTTGAGGAAAACTCCATACATTCTCCATGGTATGCTGCATCAGTTTACAGTGCCACCAACACTTGTTAAAGCACTTTTCTTTTTGATGAGAGCCATTGTAACATGTGTGAGGTGATATCTCATTGTAGTTTTGATTTGTATTTGGTGATGACTAGTGATGCTGAGCACCTTTTCACATACCTAATAGCCATTTGTAGGTCTTCTATGGAAAAAAATGTCAGTTTTTTTAATCAGGTATTTTTGTTTTGTTTTGTTTTGTTATTCAGTAGTATGAGTTCTTTGTATATTTTGGTTATTAACCCGTTATCAGGTATATAGTTTGAAAATATTTTCTTCCATTCCATAGGTTTCCTCTTTATTTAATTGGTGATTTCCCTTGCTTTGCAGAAACTTTTTGATAAAGTCCCATTTGTTTGTTTTTGCTTTTGTCACTTTTACTTTTGGTGTTTTGAAGTTGAAAACATCATTGTCAAGACTGATGTCAAGGAACTTGCTCCCTATGTTACCTTCTAAGAGTTTTATCATTTCAGATCTTTAATCCATTTGGAGTTGTTTTTTTTGTCTGCAGTGTAAGATAGGGGCTCAGTTTCATTCTTTTGGCTGTGACTGTCCAGGTTTTCCCAGCACCATTTATTGAAGAGACTATCCTTTTCCCATTGTATATTCTTGACTTGTCAAATATTAATTGACCATATATGCATGAATTTATTTCAGAGCTCTCTATTTTGTCCCATTGGTTTGTGTGTGTTTTTTTTAAGTTCATTTATTTTGAGAGAGAGAGAGAGATAGTGAGGGAGGGGCAGAGAGAGAGAGAGAGAGAGAGAGAGAGAGAGAGAGAGAATCCCAAGCAGGCTCTGTGCTATGAGTAGAGACGCTGACACTGGGCTCTGTCTTGCAAACCATGAGATCATTACCTGAGCTGAAATCAAGAGTTAGATGCTTAACAGACTGGACCACCCAGGTGTCCCATCTTTTTTTTATGTCAGTATTATACTGTGTTGATTACTATAGCTTTGTAATATAATTTGAAATTGGGAAGTATGAGGCCTCTAGATTTGTTCTTAAGATTGCTTTGGCTCTTTGGGGTCTTTTGTGGTTCAATACAAAATTTATGATTTGTTAGTTCTGAGAAAAATGCCATTGGAATTTTGATAGGGATTGCATTGAATTTGTAGATTGCCTTAGACTATTTGGCCATTTTAGCGATATTAATTCTTCCAGTCTGTAAGCACAGTTTTTTTTTTGTACTTTGCATTTATTTGTGTCTTCTTCAGTTTCTTTCATCAGTGTCTTATAGTTTTCATGTACAGATCTTTCACCTTCTTTGCTAATTTATTGCTAAGTATTTTCTTTTTTTTTTGATGCAGTTGTGAATGGGATTTTCTTAATTTCTGTTTCTAACTTGTTCTTAGTGATATTTGTATATTGTATTTTGCATATTGTATATTGCATCTTTACTGAATTTGTTGATTGGTTCTAACAGGTTTTTTTTTCTGTGTGTGTGTGTGTGGAGTGTTAGTATTTTTTTAATATATAATATCATATTACTGCAAATGGTGAGTTCTATGAACTCCTTTCCAGTTTGGATGTCTTACTTCTTTTTCTTGCCTAATGGCTCTGGCTAGGACTTCCAGTACTGTGTTGAATGAAAGCAATGAGAGTGGACATCTTTGTCTTGTTCCTGATCTTAGAGGAAAAATTTGCAGCTTTTCACCATTGAGTATGGTGTTAACTGTGGGCTTGTCATATGTGGCCTTTATTTTCTTGAGGTATGTTTCCACTATATTCAGTTTGTTGAGAGTTTTTATTATGAAAGAATGTTCAATTTTTTAAAATATATTTTTCATCTATTGAGATGATAATATGAATTTTATCCTTCATTTTGTGTGTGCTATATTACATTTATTGATTTGCCTATATTGAACCATTGTTGCATCACAGGAATAAAACCAACTTGATCATAGTGAATGATCTTTTGAATGTGTTGTTGAATTCTGTTTGCTAATATTTTGTTGGGGATATTTGCATTCATGTTCATCAGGGGTATTGGCCTGTAGTTTTCTTTTGTGTAGTGTCCTTGTTTGGTTTTGATATCAGGGTAATGCTGGCCTTGTAAAATGAATTTCTTCCATTCTCTTCAATTTTGGGGAAGATTTTTGAGAAAGTTTGGTATTAATTCTTCTTTAAATGTTTGGTAGAATTTACCAGTAAAGCCATCTGGTCCTGAATTTTTTGTAGGGAGGTTTTTGATTACTTATTAAATCTTGTTAGTAAATGTTCTGTTCAGATTTTCTATTTTTTCTTGATTCAGCCTTGGCAGGTTGGTGTATTTCTAGGAATTTGTCCATTTTTTAGGTTGTCCAATTTGTTGGTGTGTAATTGTTTGTAGTAGTCTCTTATGATCTTTTGTATATGTGTGATACCAGCTGTAATGTCTCTTCATTCATTTATGATTTTATTTGAGTTCTTTCTCAGTTTTCTTGGTTGGTCTAGCTAAATGTCTGTCTTTTCAAAAAACCAGCTTTTAGTTTCATTGATTATTTTTTTTAAATTTTTATTTCATTTATTTCTACTTCATTCCTTTCTTCCTTTTTTTTTTTTTTTTCTTCTTCCTTTGACTAACTTTGGGCTTAGTTTCTTTTTATGTTTCTAGTTCCCTGATGTGTAAAGTTAGGTTGTTTATTTGAGTTTTTTATTATTTCTTAATGTTGGTATTTATTATTTTGAACATCCCTCTTAGAAATGCTTTTGCTGCATCCCTTAAGCTTTTGTATTGTGTATTTCCATATTAATTTGTCTAAAGATAATGTTTTTATTTTTTCTTCGATCCATTTGTAGTTCAATAGCATGTTTAATCTTCACATATTTGTCAATGTTCCAAGTTTCTTCTTGTAATTGATTACTAGTTTGATACTATAGAAAAGATGCTTAATAAGATTTCATTTTTAAAAATTTATTAAGACTTGTTTTGTGGCCTAACATGTTGTATCCTGGAGAATGTTCATGTGTACTTAAGTATTCTCTTACTGTTACAATGTCTTATAAATTTCTTTTGTGTCCATATGGTCTAATGTGTAGTTTAAGTCTTAAGTCCAGTGTTTTCATATTGATATTCTTTCTAGATGATCTATCCATTTTTGAAACTGAGGTATTAAGGTTTCTACTATTATTGTGTTGTTGTCTATTTCTCCCTTCAGGTCTGTTATTATTTGCTTTATATATTTAGGTGCTTCCATGTTGGATAGATAAATATTTTAAAATCCTACAACCACTTGTTGGATTGACCCCTTTAGTCTTATATAATTACCTTCTTTGTCTCAAATGCACTCTTTTGCTGGGAATGCTATTTTGTGTGATGTAAGTGTAAATATTCTTGCTTTCTTTTAGTTTTCTTTTGCCTGGAATATCTTTTTCCATCCCTTTCCTTTCAATCTGTATATATCCTTAAGACATATAAGAGAACTTAGTCCCTTACATTTAAAGTAATTATAGATGGATATGGACGTAACTGTCATTTTGTTAATAGTTTCTTGCTGTTTTGTAATTCCTTTGTTCCTTTTTTAAATGTCTTTGTGATTTGATACTTGTCTATAGTGGCGTGCTTAGATTTCTTTTTGTTTACCTTTTGTATATCTGTTACAGGTTTTTGCTTTCTGGTTACCATGAGGCTTACGTAAAACATTTTATATTTGTGATAGTCTGTTTTAAGTTGATATCAACTTATGTCAAATGCATACTAAAGCTCTCTTTACTATACCTCAGTGCATTTTGTTTTTGATGTTATAATTGACATCTTTTTACGTTGTGTATCCATTAACAAATTATATTATTTTTGTCTTTTAGGCTTCATACTAGATTTACAAGTGATTTACCTACCTTTGTTACAAATTATGTTAATCTGATTTTAACTATGAACAGTATTTACCTTTACCAGGGAGATTTATCCTTTGTTTTCTTGTTACTAATTTGTTTCATCCTTTTGTTTGCAGCTTGAAGAAGTCATCTTAACATTTATTACAAAGCTGGTCTAGTATTGATGAACTCCTTAAACTTTTACTTTCCTAGAAAACTTTTTATCTCTCCTTCAACTCTATAGGACAACTTTGCTGGGTAGAATATTTTAGGTTGGTAGTTTTTTCTTTAGCACTTTCATTGAACTTATTACCTGCAAAAGTTTTTCAGATTTTGCTGAAAAATCTGCTGGTAATCTTACAGAGACTCCCTTTTACATAACATAAATTTTTCTTTTGCTGCCTTTAAGATTCTGTCCTTGTCTTCAACTTTTGACAATTTAATTATAGTGTATCTTGGTTTGGATTTACCTTGTTTGAGATTCTGTGGGCTTCCTATATCTGGAGTTCTGTTTCTTTTTCTGTGTTAGGAAAGTTTTCAGCCATTATTTATTTGAATAGGCTTTCAGCCCCTTTCTCTTTTTCTTTGCTTTCTGGGACCCCATAATAAATATATTGATGTACTGGATGGTGTCCCACAATTTCCTTAAGCTTCACTCACTCTTTTTCATTCTTTTTTCTCTTTATGTCCCTATTTGGATGACTTTCACTGCCCTGTCTTCAAATTTGCTGATTCTTTCTTCCATTTGATCTAATATGTTGTAAAATCCCTTCTGTTGAATTTTTCAGCTCATTTATTTAATTCATCAGCTCTGTGATTTCTGTCTGGTACTTCCCTATATTTTTTATCTCTGTTGAAATTTTCATTTAGTGAGCATCTTTGTAATCATTATTTTGTGTTCTTTATCAGGTAAATCACTTCTTTCCCTTTTATTAAGATCTGTTTCAGAGGTTTCATTTTTTTGTTTGTAATATATTTCTCTGTTTCTTCATTTTTCTTAATTCTCTGTGTTGGCTTCTGTGCATTAGATAAAACAGTCACATGTCCCAGTCTTGATGGAATGGTCTCATGTAGATGCTGAATCTTATCATTCAGCCTGGCCCTAGCTCTTGGTTGTTTCTCAGACCTTTGTGGTTGTCCAAGCTGCCTTCTTCATGACTCCCAGTAGTTGAGAGTATTTCAAGATCTTTCAGTGTCCCCAAGTGGAGGATCAGTCACCACCAATATGCTGGCTGAATGAAAGCTGGACCCTCAGGTAGCAGCTTAAAAATTTTTTTTTTTAATGTGTATTTTTGAGAGAGACAGAGACAGAGTGTGAGTAGGGGAGAGGCAGAGAGAAAGGGAGACAGAATTCGGAGCATCCTCCAGGCTCTGAGCAAGCTGTCAGCACAGAGCCTGATGCTGGGCTTAAAGTCACAAACTGTGAAATCACGACCTGAGCCAAAGTCGGATGCTTAACCAACTTAGCCACCCAGCCGCTCCTCAGGTATCAGGTAGCAGCTTTTAAGTATGCAAGTAGATGTGTCTTTCAGGGAAAGACTGGGATCTAGGTGTTTCCCTCTCTTCCCTTTGTTCTGAGCCCTGAGGGTTAGCCAATTAAGAAACTTAAGAACTATTTGTTTGCTTTTGTCTTATGGGACCTGTGAATGCCATCCTTGCTTGCTCCCAGAACCAAGCAATCAAGTATTGTATCCCCTGGGTAGAAGCCACGATACTCAGAGTGCCAGATGTGTGTACAAGCCCCTTCCAGGAAGCTGTTTGTGATTTATAGTGATCTACTAGGGGAATGCACATTTGGTGTCTGCTGGCTTCCCAGTTTTCATGCAAGACTGACATCCGTCTGTAGATGTATGCTAAATTAGAAGCCTCATCCTCTGGCAGCAAGTTTTAAATTATGTAAATAGGCTTCTTTCTGGGAATGACTGGGGAGATGGGTGTTTCTGTCTCCTTCCTGTGTGTTGAGCCCTGGGGAGATAGCTGCTTAAGAACTATTTATTTGTTTGCTACAATCCTGTTGAGGATTGTTGAGTCTGCTAATGCAAGACTCACTGGCCACCAGAGTTGGGCTATCACAGGGTGTGTCTTTT
Source organism: Panthera uncia (assembly GCF_023721935.1). Taxonomy (NCBI): domain Eukaryota; kingdom Metazoa; phylum Chordata; class Mammalia; order Carnivora; family Felidae; genus Panthera; species Panthera uncia. The sequence goes on along the minus strand of NW_026057582.1, from coordinate 34,783,521 downwards.
GGGCAGAAGTTGCAAAGCCCAGGCACCAAATGTGTACGCAAATTCCTTTCAGGAAGATACCAGTGACTGGGAGCTGGGCAGAGAGAGAACACAAAGATGGTGCCCACTGGCTTTCTTGGTCTCTAGAGAGAATTACAGCTGATCCCTAGATGTGTGTTAAATGAGAAGCCTTACCCTAAGGCTGCACCTTTTAAGGTAGCCAAATAGGCCTGTTTCAGGAAAGGCTGGTAGATGGGCATTTTTGTCTGTTGCCTCTGTTCTGAGTCTTAGACGCATAGCCACCGTGAGTCCCTGAAGCCCACCAAGAACTGTTTCTTTATTTGCTGTAGTTTTCTGGGTCTTGGGGACTCAAGCCCCAATGGCTTTCAGAGCTAGATGTTTTGGGGGCTCATCCCTGAGTTAGAAGTCTTAAAAGTTGGGGCACTAGATGTGGGTTGAAACCCTTTACTCCTCAGGGAGAAGCTGGTAGTTGTGAATTCCCTCTCAGTTGTATGTCAGTCTGCTGGGAGTGGGGTTTATGGAGAGAGTGTTTCTCAGCTTCTCCTACCCATTCAATGTATGTGTTTTCTTATTTGTCCTCTGGATTTCTTTCAGCAGGATTTGTTTCATGTTTAGCTGTAGATTTAATATGTCTGTGAGAGGATGTGAGTTTGAGATTTTGTTGCCATCTTTGACTAGAATCAGATTTGTGATTTTCAAATGTTATCCCTTTGAACGAATAACAATATAGTGAATTAACTGGGGATGCCAGTGATATCTAAAATATAACACATAAGTGAGTCTTAAGAGGTGTATAACTTCATTTTCTGCATGATGTAACTTTTTTAGTAAATATACCATTAGAAAATACAGTAGTTCCAGTAGTTCCCCCTTATCCACAGTTTTCCTTTTCATGTTTTCAGTTACCCAGAGTCAACCAGTCTATAAGCAGATGACTCTCCTTCTAACGTCAGAAGGTCAGTAGTAGCCTAATGCTTTGTCACAGTGCCTGTGTTGTTCACCTCACTTTATCTCATCATGTAGGCATTATATCATCTTACATCATTACAAGAAAAGGGATGGTAAAATATATTTTCAGAAAGAGAGGCCATATTCACGTTATTTTTATTATGGCATATTGTTACAATCTGTTTTATTTTCAACTATTGTTGTTAATTTCTTACTGTGTCTTATTTATAAATTAAACATCATCATAGGTCTACATGTATAGGAACAAACATAGTATATATAGGGTTTGGTGCTATCTTCAGTTTTAGTCCACTGGAGGTCTTGAAATGTATACCCTACGGAAAAGAGTGGAGGGGAGACTATGGTATGTTTGGAATGATAGCAAAAGGCTTCTTTGTGTTGTTTATTGAAATCGTACATAAATCTAGCTTATGTCATACTCGTCTCATAGTTACGTAAAATAAATGGCATGGTGAAAGAGAAGAAACATGAAATGAGAGTTTCTGCAAAATTACTGAAGGAAAGAAGTGCAGTGTACTTTCTAATGTACTTTTCAATGTTAAAAAAAAATTGAGAATTCCACAACCCAAGGAAGTTGAGAAAGCTTCTTGTGCTTATGTAACAATTTTTAATCTATTAGTTGCAGAGTAAAAACAATAGGAAATTAATTAATTTTATATAAAAAATAGCTTTTAACTATGGAGTCCTCCTATCATTCGTCAGTTTGTTAAGCCTACTTTTGGTTGTTATTATTAAAAAAAAAATGTAATTAGGCAGTTACCAGAAAGCTTCAGAACAGCTGTAATTACAGCTGCAGATTTAGTCAAAATAGGGGTTTTTAAAGGCTCCTCACTCTCCTTTCGCATCTCTTTCCCTTACCCCAAGTAACCCAAATTTAGTTGTAAAAGTTTTGGTGAGCTCAGGATTCCCGAAACTGGAGTGCCATATGTTTAACTGCATGCAGATGTGATGATTATATGTGACTCTTCATTAAGGTTTCTGGAACCTTTTTAGTTCTATTGCTCTATGCACAGTTAAATGATTTTTATCAGCTTGTTTCTGTATTTAATTTTATAGATATACATGTATTCCAAACACACTTTAATGATTTTTATCAAGACTCTGGCATCTGCTAAAACTATTTAGGGGGATAATAGTTTTTATATTCTAAATTTGACATAATGTTGATATTATTACAAGTTGACTGGAAATATCTGCAAAACCTTACATCTATGTTTTTCTTCAAATTTTACTTCAAAATTTTTTTCAAAAATATTTCTTCAAATTTTACTCTATTAGGAAATTGACTTTAACCTTGTCTAAAAACAATTTGGTAAATCTGTTAATTTTTGGAGCAAGTTCTGTTATAAACAAGAAGTTAAATATACATCCTTGTTGGTCGTCCTCTGATTCTCTCTTCCTGTGGCTTTATGATTTAGGGATATAGATGTCATTCTAAGGTCTAGTTTTCAATTAGTCAAGGATTGGATAAAAGGGTTATGAAAACCGTGGCTAAGAGCAAGGTTTGGGGCCAGTCTCACTGTCTCAACTAATTGCCATCTCTTTTGCAGATGTTAGTTATGAAATGTCGATCATGAGCTACATAACGTAACTTCGATTCTAGCCATAATTTTACAGGGTTATATTTTCAGAATTGGTTTAAAATTGTAGTCATTTGCTGTTGAATCACACATAAGGAAATTCAAAGAGTCTTTTGCCAAAGCTAACAATTCAACACTTTCAGGTAGGAAAGCAAATGAAACATATCTATATGTATATACCACCATGTTAAAAAATGTATGGTTCTTACCTTTAAGTACAGTGGGTAGAAAAGGTGCAAGTATGTGCATTAATTTAAGAAATCAACTTTTAGAGGGTAAATAAAGTTGGATTTAAATCTCCAGACTTAGGAAGTCTTTAATTAATTAATTAATTAATTTTATTAAAATTATTTTTATTTATTTACTTATTCTGTCCAGTATTTTATTTATTTATTTATTTTAATATAATTTATTGTCAAATTGGCTAACCTACAGTGTGTACAGTGTGCTCTTGGCTTTGGGGGTAGATTCCCTTGGGAACTCTTTAGATCTTAAAGAAGTTCCAAAGATCTAGACCAATTTTCTTATTACACATGAGGAAACGGATTCAAAGAAGTTGAATTACATTAAGTCATTGGTTAAACAGATTTATAGGACATTCTAAATATGAACTCAGGAGTGACGAAAGGTAGCAAGTTAACTTTGCTGTTGTAATCTTGGATGTCAACTAATGTTGATTGATTGCTCATTGTAGGTGCTTTTAGAGAGAAACTGCCAGTTCTTTCCTCACATGAGTTTAAGTGGTAATATCAGCAGGATGTGTGGACTTATATAGTAGGGTATTTTTAGAGAGAGAAAATTGAACTTCAGAGAATACTGGTGAATTCAAATGAATAGTTAAATACGTTCATTAAGACAGAGTAAAGAAACTATATTTACAAAATTACATAACTTTTTTTTTTAAGTTTATTGAGAGAGAGAGAGAGAGAGAGAGAGAGAGAGTGTGTGTGTGTGTGTGTGTGTGTGTGTGTGTGTGTGCGCATGTACATACAGGTGGGGAAGGGGCAGAGAGAGAATCCCAAGCAGGCTCCCTGCTGTCAGTGAGGAGCCCAACTGGAACTCAGACTCACGAACCTGTGAGATTGTGACCTGAGCCAAAACCAAGAGTTGGACGCTTAACTGACTGAGCCACCCAAGGGCCCCCAAATTATATAACTCTTAAAACATAGATTGGCTTATTTGAGATTGAGCATAATTTTAATGATGAAGATATGATTAATTATATGAAGTAAGAAACTTAATAGAAACTTTTAGGAAGGAAAATAAAACTTTGAAACTTTAATAAGAGGAAAAATGAAATGTGAAAAATAATTTAATTTTATTTAAGAACTGGCTATTCATTTATCTCATTACCAAAACTTACTGTTGTCACTGTCTTTTCTTTTGTCTTCTTCCTTCCCCTACTGGTTCTCTCTGAAAAAGGCTCACGTTGTAGTGTGGTGTGATACAGTTCATGCAATTCTGGCTTTGTCACCAACGACCATCATGGCCTTGCACTAAAAGTTTTCCTATTAAGACATACACAAGTGAATGATTTTGAATTAGTTACGTCGATTTATGAGCTTTAGTTAAGGTACTTCATGAAAAAGGAGACTAGGTCTTGGATGTGACTATAGGATTGTTGAGACAATCAGATGAACTCACATGAAAATGTTCTAAAAACTGAAGATTTCACAAAGGCAAATGATATTGTTTTTATAACGATTGTTTTCAATCCAGCATGACAAATAGTTGAGTATCCAGTATATCAGAACCAGGGTTGTGGACTTTAGAATTCAGGAAGATATAGTCCTTGCCTGTAAGATACGTTTAGTGTAATTTGGGGAAGAAAGAAATAAAATATATAATGCAAATGTCTACAGTGTATGACAGAATATGAAGAGGGTAATGAGAGGCTGACCCAGATTTTGGCTTAAGTTAAAGAGCTACCCACCTGAATCTTTTCAAAGTCCATAAGACTTGATATGCTACAAGTAACAAATGAGCATTTTGACCTTTTCTTATATATCTCCTGCTTTTTTGAGCCTTTCTTTAGGTAAGAGTGGACAGATTTTTAACTTATGTTGCAGTGTGATGAAAGTCTAAACTTGGGCTCTCTAATAGTTGCAGGTGGGAGCTTGTTGATTTTTTAGGTGTACAGACATGAATCAGTAGCTGAGTCAAAGTGCCACAAAGAATGTACAGTTTTAGATTTGATGAGTATTGTCAATGGGATAGGTTCTAAATTTTAACATCTGGGTTGGATACCTTGACAGGGACATAGACAATTAAAGTGAAACCTGGGAGCAACATTTATTCCAACCCTGTTGAAGATATCTTTTATAGGGTCCCAGAATTGGCTTGACTGTTTCTCATAGTAAGGAATCTATCTATTATGTGATGAAGTACACTTTCTTATATGGGCTCTTGTGTTTGGAATTCTTTGTTTTTATCAGATCAAATAACCTTCTGCTCCATCTGCTGTTCTGTATTTTTTACATTTTATTAGATAGACAACAGGCTTGAAACAGAAGAGAACCTGCTGATGGATAGCCAGAAACAGAAGAGGAGAATGATAGGTTCAGGAGGCAGATCAAAAAAGGAAATAGTGATAATAGCTAATACTTATTAACAGTGAAGTTCCAGGTGCTGTTCTAAATGCTGTTCTCATATAATAACAATTTATTGTATTGATATTTTAATATTAAATATTAGGTTAAATGAAAATGTAATGTTAAATGATAATAATAATTATCCTTACTACAGACGAGGGAGCTGAGCTATAGTGCTTTGCACAATGAGAGGCAGAGTCCACGCTAGTGGTATTTGGTTTTAAATACCAAACCCTAACGCTACCACATAATGCCTATTAGAGATAATCTGGAGGCCCTTTGGGGAAAAATTCTTAGCTTCCCCTTCTCCAAGTATGATAGTTGTCAGAGATGAAAGATGAATATTTTAAGGCCATTAACTTGGTTGGAAGAGATAGGGTGGAAGAGGTGAAATACTATAGAATTTATTCAACATTTTAAGATTGAATGAAGGTATCAGAAAGGAAGGAACCTGAATATGAATATAATCACTTTGCATATCAGCGAGAAAGGGAATTTTGGTTATTATAATGACTAGGTTTTATGATGCTATATAGGCATGAGAGGTTGACATAGAAATAGTTTCATAATAGCTTATGATTGATCACTAGTTTATAGACTAGCACTATCTAATAGAAATATAATGTGAACCATTCATGTAATTTTAAATTTTCTGGTAACCACATTAAATAAGGTAAAAGGAAACAGGTGAAATTAGTTTTAATAGTACAGTTTATTTAACTTAGCATACTAATATTAACTTAGTATTAAAAATATTATCTACTAATTGACATAAAAATATCAATGAAATATTTTACATTCTTTTATTCCTACCAGGTCTGAAATCATTGTGTGTTTTACACTTACAGATTTTCTTAGTTCAAACTAGCCATATTTTGCATGCTGAAGAGCCACGTTGGCTACTGACTATCTTACTGAACAATGTACTTATGTATCATGAAAAGATAAAAGATCGATTGTTCTTGTTACGTTCATAAAACAGTTCTGATTGAATTATAAATAGATAGTTTATTCCCTCTATGTGTATAGCACACATAGAGAGCAGGTTGATCTGGGGCAAAAAGCCATCAGTCACTATTCAGTTGTATCCAGATAATCTGATCAGGAGGGGAATATATTTTTTATATTTAGTAAGAAGGGATGGGGAAAGGTTTACCAAATGTTTAGACTTCTTGCTGTTTGAGGTTCTGTGTGTGTTGCATAGTTAGAGGGACTTCCAGGGGACTCCAGAGAATTTCTGCTACCTTTTAAGTTCTGGGCTCTGGTTTTATATAAAGAGCACAGTGCTTTTTCCTTTTCTTTTCTTTACTTTTCTTTTCTTTTCTTTTCTTTTCTTTTCTTTTCTTTTCTTCCACCCACTCCTGGGTAACATAATTTTTTTTAATTTAATTTTTTAAAATTTACATCCAAGTTAGTTAACATATAGTGTAACAATGATTTCAGAGTAGATTCCTTAATGCCCCTTATCTATTTAGTCCATTCCCCCTCCCCGCTGCCTCCCGCCACAACCCCTCCAGTAACCCTCTGTTTGTTCTCCATATTTAAGAGTCTCTTATGTTTTTGTCCCCCTCCCTGTTTTTATATTATTTTTGCTTTGCTTCCCTTATGTTCATCTGTTCTGTATCTTAAAGTCCTCATATGAGTGAAGTCATATGATATTTGTCTTTCTTTGACTAATTTCGCTTAGCATAATACCCTCTAGTTCCATCCACATAGTTGCAAATGGCAAGATTTCATTCTTTTTGATTGCCGAATAATACTCCATTGTCTTTCTGTCTATCTATCTATCTATCTATCTATCTATACCACATCTGTATCCATTTATCCATTGATGGACACTTGAGCTCTTTCCATACTTTGACTACTGTTGATAGTGCTGCTGTAAACATTGGGGTGCATGTGTCCCTTCGAAACAGCATACCTGTATCCCTTGGATAAATACCTAGTAGTGCAATTGCTAGATCATAGGGTAGTTCTGCTTTTAATTTTTTGAGGAACCTCCATGCTGTTTTCCAGAGTGGCTGCACCAGTTTGCATTCCCACCAACAATGCAAAAGAGATCCTCTTTCTCCGCATCCTCACCAACATCTGTTGTTTCCCAAGTTGTTAATTTTAGCCATTCTGACAGGTGTGAGGTGGTATCTCATTGTGGTTTTGATTTGTATTTCCCTGATGATGAGTGATATGAAGCATTTTTTCATGTGTCGGTTGGCCATCTGGATGTCTTGTTTGGAGAAGTGTCTATTCATGTCTTTTGCCCATTTCTTCACTGGATTCTTTTTTTTTGGGGTGTTGAGTTTGATAAGTTCTTTATAGATTTTGGATACTAACCCTTTATGTGATATGTCTTTTGCAAATATCTTCTCCCATTCTGTTGGTTGCCTTTTAGCTTTGCTGATTGTTTCCTTCGCTGTGCAGAAGGTTTTTATTTTGATGAGGTTCCAGTAGTTCATTTTTGCTTTTGTTTCCCTTGCCTCCGGAGATGTGTTGAGTAAGAAGTTGCCGCCGCCAAGATCAAAGAGGTTTTTGCCTGCTTTCTCCTCGAGGATTTTGATGGCTTCCTGTCTTACATTTAGGTCTCTCATCCATTTTGAGTTTATTTTTGTGTATGGTGTAAGAAAGTGGTTTGGGTTCATTTTTCTGCATGTTGCTGTCCAGTTTTCCCAGTACCACTTGCTGAAAAGGCTGTCTTTATTCCATTGGATATTCTTTCCTGCTTTGTCAAAGATTAGTTGGCTCTATGTTTGTGGGTCCATTTCTGGGTTCTCTGTTCTCCATTGATCTGAGCATCTGTTTTTGTGCCATATATCATTTAATTCTTGTGTCTGTAATAGATTATGTGAACTTCATGGCCAATAGTAGTATATGTCCAACAACTGGTTGCTATTATTTTTTCTCTGTGTTAGTTCCAACCGTGTAGTTTAATCAGAAATTGAAGCTGTTAAGATGAGAGATAGGAGTGGGCTGTGTGATCAGACCTAAAGGACTTGCTGGGAAGTTGACAGTGGTTTGAAGGTTAAGTATATATCAAAGAGTGGTTCAGGGATAACCTGCATCCTGATCACTTAGGAAGCTTGTTAAAATGTACAGTTTTGCCGGGGGGTGCCTGGGTGGCTCAGTTGGTTGAATGTCTGACTTAGACTCAGGTCATGATCTCATGTGGGTTTGAGCCCTGTGTTCGGCTTTGCACTGACAGCACAGAGCCTGCTTCAGATTCTCTGTCTCCCTCTCTCCCTACCCCTCCCCTGCTGTTCTCTCTCTCAAAAATAAATAAACGTTAAAAAAAATGTACAGTTTTGGGTTCATCCTCAGGAACTCAGACCTTTTATGATTCAAAATCTCTGGTCATGGGCCCCAGAGTCTACAATTTTATGACCTTAATATATAATTCTGATCCACAATGAAGTTGAGAATCATCTTTTTAAGTTTATTCTTCCTGATGATTAAAAAGAAATGATTCTAGTGATTTTTAAATGGTTATTTTTTCTTTGACACAGTAAGTTTTCTATTTTATTGGTGATGGAGGGGTAAATATTTTCCGTTTAAATTTTTATAGATGATATATAATAAATACGATTTTTATATGTTAGGGTAGGAGGAGTAGTGATTATTCATTCAACTCAAATTTAGTAAATATAATGTATATTTTATTTTTTTATAAATATATTTTTCTTTATTATTCAAATGTAGCCTTTTGGAATAGGATAGGAAAGGAAGGCAGACTGAGAACACATACTTTATGAAGATAGGTGGACAGATAAAGAGTGGTTTTCTGGTTCTAACTAGAAGGAAAAAATAACTACAAATAATTTACATAACTAATATGGATAATTAAAACCTGATGGAAATTTTCAAGGAGTTTTGGGTATGGGTAATTTTGTTAGTCATATTAGTTAATGAAAGTCATATCAGGAATGCTCAGCCTCTGTGTTTTTTAACAGCTGCTCTGCCTCCTAAGAACATGCTTCTTTTGGGTTTTGTCAGTGTTGGCTTCCTGGGAATCTTCCTCCATTCTTTGGGAAATTAAGTTGTACTCCGGCAGTGCTTCACATGAACCTCAGCTTTCTTAGATTCTTCAGGTAAAACCTTATCCAAACGAACCAATGAATTGCTTCAAGTCATAGTTTTAAACTTAGGTGTTTAGAAGGCTGCATTTTAGTGAGTATTGGCTTTGGTATTTTTAGTCTCCAAATCATTCTGGCTCCAGCGTCCACTGTAAAAACTCTTATGGGATAAGCAACTCTATTTTTAATTTTTTTTAACATTTATTTATTTTTGAGAGACAGAGAGAGAGCATGAGCAGGAGAGGGGCAAAGAGAGAGGGAGACATAGAATCCGAAGCAGGCTCCAGGCTGTGCGCTGTCAGCACAGAGCCCAACGAGGGCTCGAACCCACGGACCACGAGATCATGACCTGAGCCAAAGTTAGACGCTTAACCGACTGAGCCAACCAGGCACCCCAAGTCTGTTTTTTAATGTCTGTGGTTTTGTTCATTCTCAGCAACTAGGTCACCAGAACTTTGTCATTATTAATGAAAAAGGTACCATATACTTTTTTTTTTTTTTTTTTAAGAGTATGCTTGGGTTGAATGAAGTTAAGACATCTTAGAAATTGTGGCTTTGCTTTAAATAGTCATAGGATATAATTTTGCATATTCTGGATTCTATTCTATTTGCTGTACAATAAATTCTATTCTATTTGCTGGTACAATAACATTATTTACCTTTGGGAACTTTGGCAATTGTATTATGCTATTTAGAATTCACATGAATTATTACAACTTAGTGGTAGGCCTTTAACTGACAGCCTCAGTCTGACTTCTTCTTTTAAAAGCTGTCTTCAGTATCTTCAAAAGTAATTTTTGGGTCTTACTGGGCCTGGAACTTTTACTTCTGTTATGACAGAAGCAGAGAGTGGGCCTTTTGAGAAGTTAGGAACAGTGGGGTACAGAAGAGGAGAAAAATCAGACTAAATTTATATCATTCCTATTTCATTGTGAAAAATAATCATAGCCGTCTCTACTTTACTTTCCTCAGGGTGGTAGCGATGGTTGGTGATAGTAGGAGCAGTTGTAGGGGTGAATTAAGGAGGCATTGAGGAGAATGTATTATCTCCTAACATGGGCTGTCAGTTATTTCCCAAATGTAGATAATAAAGTGATTATTACCAAAAATATTTCTCCCATGAGATAGTCTCATATGTAGTATTCATATGTTTATCACTTATCAAAATATTGACTGTGTTGGTGTCATAAGCAACTTCCTGTGTTATTGTCTTCTCTGTCATGTTCTTTTCTGTATTAAGTGGGCCACAGACCCATAACAGTGTTGAGGTAATGATACACTATCACAACTCTGTTGATCTTTTTTTTTTTTCCACCAGAGAAAATCACATGATTTTTTCCCCTTTATTCTTAAAGCAATCTTATTACCTGTAATTATACTTTTCTCCTGAATGGTTTTAGAATGTTTTTGGATGGTGTTGGCAAACATAGTATTATTTTGTAGTTAAGTTTAAGCTCTTAAACAAGACTATCTGGGTTCATTTCTCATCTTTGCCACTTACTAATTGTGTGACCTGGGGCAAGCTACTTATTTTATATAACTCAGGCTTGCCTCAGTTTTCTTATCTGTAAAACAGGGATCATAAAATTATATACTTTATAGATATATGTTGAGGATTAAATCATTTTATAAAGAACAGTACCTACAAATTGTATAGGCTGAATAAATATTGTTATTGCATATTATTAGAAGTTATTCATATTATTAGTAAACTCTAATAGACTTTCAAAGTAAAAATACTTAGGGGTGACCGACTGGATCAGTTGGTAGAGCATGCGACAGGAGTTTGGGCCCCACGTTGGGTGTAGAGATTACTTTAAAAAAAAAAAAACTGTTTAAACTTAAACTGTTTTAAACTGTTTAAACTTAAAAAAAATCAACTTAGTTAATTTTAGGTTGGAGTTTGGACACACACACTCTCAAACCCTTTTCAAACTGTTATAGGATGATGTTTTTTTCACTTTAATGTGCAGATTACTTGGGGATCTTGTTAGATTCTTACTCAGTAAGTCCTGAGATGCTGCCTTTTTAACAAGCTCCGTTGGTAATCTGGATGTAGCTAAGTACTTAGAGCAAACTTTGGGTATTAAAGTTATGAAAGATTCCATTAAGTTGTTCTCAGTTCTTCTGTCGGTACTTTATAAACACTTGAGTGGTTTTTTGTTTTGTTTTGTTTTGTTTTGTTTTTTTAAGATTTTATTTTTAAGTAATCTCTACACCCAGCGTGGGGCTAGAAGTAACAAGCATGAGATCAAGAGACACAGGCTCTACTGACTGAGCTAGCCAGGTGCCCCTGTTTTTGTTTTTGTTTTTTTTTTAAGTATGCCTAGACCAGTTATCTCAGACCAGTTAAATCAGATCTCTGGCGTTAGTGTTCTGGGCATCATCATTATTACTATTTTATTATTTTTGTAAAAAATATTCTAATTCATTCTCATGTGTAAATAGCATTAAGAGCTACTACTTTAGTAATCTGAAGGGGAGTCATTAAGCTAAGAAGCTCTATTTTATGTCTTCCTTTACTTTATCTTCTATCATTTTAAGCATCTGTAAGGATGATGCAACACAGCTTAAAGAATTCTCTAACTGGAAGACAGCTAATACCTGAAGTTTTCTTTTCCCTGGACTGGACTAGGAAGTTTGACTCCTTGAATCTCTCCTCATGCATCCTATTGCCTGTTGCTTTCATCATTTTTGTAACTTTTTGGACCATCCCTAATTTCTCAATGGCTTCCTGAAAATATAGTAGCTCAAACTCAGTAGAAAACTGCTTTAATAAAACTAAACAATGGCAGAGGCAGAGGAATATAGTTCCTTCCACTTCATAAATTCTGAGATTTTTGTTATGTAAAGTGGAAAACTTATATATTATATTTTTACTTTCCTAAGTTGTGTTTCCTCATCTTTTTTTTTCTCACCCATGCTTCTTACATCCATTTCCCATCTTGTACCTATTTTGGGGGAGAGCAGTAGATATTTTCTTATGGACTATCATGTTTTTGGAAAATTGTTTTTCCAAAGTGATAAAGATCATGCTGGATTTTATTCCATCTAGCCATGATGTATCAGTTAGAATATGGACAGGGAAGTAATACACACTAGATATTTCTGCCAAGGAAATTTAACATAGGGGAATGGGTTATACAGGAGTTGGAGGGTTGAAAAAGCAAAAGGGGCATACTAGAGTAACACAGAGACAATTACAGAAAGTAGAAATAAGGCCGGGAGAACAAAGAAGGGCTTGGAGTAGAGTTGGGGTTCAAAACCTCTAGAGGGGGGTACTGCCTGGGCTGCTTCTGCTGCTTCTGAGAGTGCTGGAAAAACTGGTGGTGGTCACCAACTGCTATTGGTGGAGTGGAGGGCCTGTGCCAGGGCAGTGCTGACTGGAAAAAGCAAGTTTCTTCTACTGCGCTTAGTGGCAGCATGAGGAAGCTGGCTGGCAAAAGAGAAAAGTGTTTCCTGAGTTTTGTTTTCAGTATCACTATGCTGAGTACTAAAGGGTGGATTTGGAGCTGAGAGACGATAGCCAAATAACAACCACATACAGGTTTCTCCTCTCCTGGTTACACGATGGGATAGGCTCTTGGTCTCTTGATCTCTTTCTTAGCTATTGGGACCTCACACACTCTTAGAGTCTAGGATTTGGAATGAAAGGAGTTGTTAAATTAACTTGTCTAGTTAATGTAATTCAGGGGTATGAGACGGGACCACCTGCTCTAAGATAACTGTGTCACAGCCCTTCTGGGGACCTGAGATTTAATCAGATACTAATTTCTTTGGCTCTTGAGGGGTTTTGTATTTTAAAATAGAAAAACTGTAGGAGGAATAATGATGCTATAAGCCAGAGGTTAAAAATTGGTTGCTTATTGGCCAAACAGTAGCCTGCAGTAGGAACCCAATCTTTGAACAGAAGATTATACCTTCTCTCTCATTCTAATATTCTTCTTCCTGCAAAACTTCCCACATCTTAATATGTATTTGAATTATTTGGGAATTGTTAAGATGCAGATTCTGATTCAGTATGTCCCTGGATAGGGGCCTGAGATTCTGTATTTCTAACAAGCCCCTAGAGGAGGCTGAAGCTATTTCCTCGACCAGACTTTTCCCTTCCCTGGTTTGAAAACCACTGGTATGGCTTGGATCCACTGTTAGACCTGGGTTTGAGTGCTTGATGGTGAATGATGATAAAGTAAAAGTTTCCTAAAAGCTTGACTAACTTTCTAGAAATATTTTGAGCAATCTTAATAGATTTATAGCCGTTTCTTTCCAGGTGGAACTAGAAACGCATAGGGCTCTGAATAGGTTAAATTTTTGTCCATTATTTTGTATTACTGCATCGTCTGCATGCAGAGGCGTATCTATCACTTGTAGTTTCCTGGAACATCTGAGGCTTTTCAGTAATTGTGTATATGTTTAAGGGGAACTAATTAATGAGAGATAGGATAGGAGGACAATTAACAAATGTATGCATCAGTTATCTTGCCTTCATTAGAGCCATTATTCTTGATTAAATAGGGCTCTCTGGATATCAAATATTACATTTGGTTTGAATTTCATACTAATTGCATTTCCCCACTTTTGGTACTTTTATATACTTAAACTTGTCATCAAAGCATAGGGTCTTGCCTTGAGCCAAATAAATGATAGTCTGTTTTACTGTAACTTTAAATACAGCCCAAATTTATCAATTTGTTAATTGCTCTTTACATTTGAATTTTACTTTACTAAGCCATACCTGGTCACATCAATAAAAAGTTAATCGTTTATTGAGTTGCCATCCTTCAAGATTCTGTCTCTGCACCCACCTCATCCCCAATCCTGAATCTTTTCTGTTTTCTTTACAGACTTAGTTTTTCTAAGATTCTAGGTACTTTTTGTCTGATATGAATATTATACTTAAAATTTTAATTCAGACTATGGATAATTTAGGCCATGAATAGAGAAATAATTGGCCTCTTTATCAGCTGAGGTGAAAGAGTTAAAATGAAAGTCAAGGGTTCAGGGGATTCCTATAGAAAAGAAGGGTGAAAAAAGCTCAATTTTAGTATCTTAAACAAAGCATTTTGATTGGCATATAGAGACCCTTACATGCACATAAACGCCCATATTTGAATATTTATAGAAGATAATCTGTCAAAATTACTGTTATTTTAATTTGCCAAGCTTGGCTGATTGCTGCAGTTGGATGTTAGTTGAATTCTAGATGAGGAACTGTAAATACGATCTGGTGTGGAACATGCTTTTTGTTCTTGAAGCTGTTTGAGTATCTCCCCCTCCCCACTTTTCTTTTTTTACAGTGGGCTTTTTTGTGTAGCTGAATTTCCATGTTCTTTTTTAGGGGAAAAAAATTAAAGTGGTGTGAGAACAGTAAATAATAAAAAAATTTTTTTAGTTAGAAAAAAAATTATTCACATTTGGTGATCAGGAATTATTTAAATGGTTTAAACTATTTGTCCAGTCTTCAAAGGAGCTATCTCTAGAGATTTCAAACCTAGGGTCATGTGTCTCATTTGAATGGCCTATGAGGTTTTATGTGAGATATATTTCATGTTAACAACAAAGAAAATGTGTAATTGTAGATAATTAATGTTACCCCTTTCTTTTGTCTCATTTTGAACAGTGATAATTTTAGTGACCCAGATTCAAGCAATAATATCTTCCTTTTGGAAATACTGTGTGGTTTTGTATGCTTGTGTTCTAGTGGAAGGAAGGTAAGCCATTTTTCACAGTTAATACTGGAATAACTTTGTTAATAAAATTTTTCTCTTTAAAAGTGAGAAAATCCTTTTCTCATTAGGTAATATCCCTTCACCCAGAAAACACTATATTATTGATTGATGGTGTATTACTATTGATTGATGGTGTATTACTATTCCTCAAAAGATTGCACTGAGACTACACTATTTCAGCTTTGGAGGTAATCAGTGACTTTCTAAAAATCATGTGACTTTTTTGGAGCAGGAGTACATTCTGTGCGCTGCTAGGCTCTCTTGTCTCTTTCACATAGCTATTTTCACCTGGATAGTTTATTTTTACATATATAAACCACTTGACATGACTAGAGAGTCTTAATTTTTGTTTTTTGCTTTTGATGTTTTCATTTCTTTGTCTCTTATGAACTGACATAATTGACTCCATTTTTATAGGTTATTACTTTAGCTAAAAATTATGCCAAGTATGAAGTCTCATTTTTAGTTAGATATTGATTTTGTTTTGGGATTTCAGGAATGTGGGGTCTCAGCCATTTTATATTTAGCAAATTAAGAATGGAACTTTTAGAGCATTCTCTTCTGTCTTTCACAACACAAGTATCCATCTTCATTCTCATTTGACAGCTTCCTTTTGGGTTGATTAATCTTTTTTTTAGGAGCATTTATATAACTTTTTAACTTGTTACTATAGTCACTTTTCCCCATGCTTTTTGTAACCATCCCCAAATCATTTCCTGTGTGTTTCACCCTAATTCCTCATTATCCTTGTAGGAAAATTATTTGTCCAACTTTGTAGTTCTCCTTTGGCTGAAGAGCAAGATTATTAATAATTCTTTAAGATTTTACACTTGTTCCTAATTTTGTAATGGTTCACCATCTGTTCAGTGTATTAAGAGCTCAGAAATGTCTGTTATACCTAATGCATCACAGATGTGGAAAATAATAATAAAATAGTTACATTTATGTAAAGTGAAAGTACTGCTAATATATTCTCTTGGGTTTGGCTATTGTGACAATCTTGCTATGTTTGGGAACTTATATGCAACGTGCTTTTAAATTTCTTAAGGTGAATTAGATATGTTTATCTTATTTAACCAGTATGCCTTTGTTTAAGTATGTTAAAAGTCAGTTGAATAAAATTTAAGTCAATAATATAAAGAGTAATGAGCTGTTTTACAGTGTTATTTGGGAAAAAAAAGTAGCTGTATTTCTTGCTATCAGAATAGCAGACAACACTATAGAGTGGACTAAGATTTCCTGAGTAAATTAATTTTGATAAAGGTTGATTCCACAGAAATAGCAAATGTTGGGAATTGGCATCCAAATGTCAAATTTCACATAAAAATTTTAGTATTTTACTGATTTTTTATTTCCTCCAGAGGAAGAATCTGAAAACTTAAGTTTGTTTGGAGGGCATTATAATTCTATTTTAGGAATTAAGAGGCAGGCTTTATTTTTCTGCAAATTAGTAAGAATGCCAGTGAATTACAGTCTTTACTGGTAAATTTTTAAAAAGCCCCTAAGGAAATTTAATATTTAGGTATTTATTTAGGAAATATTTTAGTTTGTAATAACAATGCAGGTTCTAAATGATCTCTATAATATTTAGTTATATATGTGTTTTCATAGCTTCAGAAAGGAAGGGTGAAATAACTTTGTTAATGAAGTATATTGCTTAATAATTTGCATTTTGGTGTTACAGGGTGAACCCTATGATCAATCATATTTTAGGTAATTTGTATGCCATTGAGACAAATTCAAATCTCTATTTTTTTCTCTCTTCATAATAGCATAAGAGTGCTATATATATCACTTTATCCATTAGGAAAATGTGAAGGTAAAAATTGAAAATGGAGATTTTTTTGTGGTTTTTGGTCGACGTATAAGTCATCACTCTGTCCTAACAATAAGTAAAAAACTGAACAATCTGAAAAATCAGCTGACTTTTCTGAGATTTTTCATGGAGTTAAGGTCACAAGGCAAGCTGCTGTCCCCGAGTTAGCAGGCAAATACAGAGAATGACAACTTACCCTAGCAGAACTCAGGGGCAGAAACCTCTAAGGGAATCAGTACCGGATAGGAAGAAACCTGAAATGTAATTAACGAATTGCCAGAGGCTCAATGTGGGCAAGTGTGAAGTATAAACTCCAAGGGGACCTAGGTCTAGGAGCCCCACACTTCCATGGTTTTACCTCCAGGAACTCTACCGTGTCTTTACAGTGAATATTAGAGAAAAATGCCTTGGTACTTCTTACAGGGAAAGGGGAAGAGGAAGGCAGTCACTTTGAAATGTGCTGAGGCATTCTTTTTTTCTAAAGGAAAGGTGTTTTATCAGAGCCTAACCTATTAGGGTATTATCAGAGCCTAACTGAACTGGAGGAAGGGGAATACCCAATTATAGCCTGTTTTAGCTTTCTATGTGGGGGGGGGGGGGGAGAGAAATATCCAATTCCAGCTTCCTCTAGCCATCCTGTTTGACCTAAGAGGGGTGTGTGTGTGTGTGTGTGTGTGTGTGTGTGTGTGTATCTGGTTTGGGGGGGGGGCGGGCAGACAGGACTGAGAAGAACTTTGAAGGTCATAACTCAGGAGCACAGTCTCCCTAAAAGACTGAGACCTAATCATAGGACTGTAGAACACTTCTTCTACCCATAAACCTTACCACATTACTAAATGCCTATTTGCTGCAGTTCCTTTTACGCAGTGCATCATTTTTGGCTTCCAACAACAACAACAAAAAAATTACAAGGCATGATAAAAAAACAAAAAGCACAGTTTACAGAGACAGAGCAAGCATAAGGTTCAGACTCAAACATAGCAGGGATATTAGAATTATTGGACCAGGAATTTAAAACAATTACAACCAATATGCCAAGGGCTCTAATGAAGAAAGTAGACAACATGCAAGAATGGATGGATAATGTAAGTAGAAAGATGGAAATTCTAAGAAAGAAAAAGAAATGCTAGAAATAAAAAACCACTGTAACAGAAATGAAGAATGCCTTTGATGGGCTTATTAGAAGATGGAACATGGCTGAGGAAAAAGTCTCTGAGCTTGAGGATATGTCAGTAGAATCTTCTAAGATTTAAAAGCAAAGAGAAAAAAGACTGAAAAAAAAATTAAAATATAAGCAAAGACTGTGGGACAGTCTCAGAAGATGTAATATATACATAATGGGAATACCAGAAGTAGAGGAAGGAGAAGAAAGAACAGAGGAACTATTTGAAGAAATAATGATGGAGTATTTCCCCAAATTAATGTCAGACTCCAAACCACAGATTTCGGCAGTTCAGAGAATACCAGGCAGGTTAAGTGTCCCCAAAACTTCACCTAGGCATATCATATTCATATTGCAGAAAATCAAAGAAATAGGAAATAATCTTGAAAGAATCCAGAGGGAAAAAACACCTTACCTATACAGGAGCAAGGGTAAAAATCATATCTGACTTCTCTTCAGAAACCATGCAAGCAAGAAGAGCGTGGAGGGAAATACTTAAAAGTGTTGAGAGAAAAACCCAACAATCTAGAATTCTTTGTCCTACTAAATTGTCCTTAAAAGTGAAGGAGAATAAAGACTTTCTCAGTTAACAAAAATGTAGAAAATTTGTTGCTAATGGGGTTGGAGTAGCTGGAACAGCTGTATTAACTTCAGACAAAGCAGACTTCAGAGCAAGGAAACTATTCAAGTATAAGCAGGAACATTATATAATGATAAAGGGTTTACTTCTTTAGGAAGACATAATCCTTACTGTGGATGTACTTAACAATAAGCCATCAAAATATATGAGGCAAGAACTGATAGAATTGCAAAGAGAAATAGATGAGTTAGTTCACTATTGTAGTTGGGTATCTCAACACTCTTCTATTAAAAAATGGACAGATCTTAGCAGACAGAAAATCAGTGAGGATATATTTGAACTCAACAGCACCATCAATCAACCAGATATGATTGACATCTATAGATTATTTCATCCAAAAACCACTAGAATACACATTTTTCTCAAAAATAAGGATAGTATTATTCAGAAATTTCAGAGTTCATTTTAGACTTTAATTTGTTTCCTGTAGGATTTGCTGATGCAAACAAGATCAGAAAAAAGAAAGATGAGGAACTCATTTAAAAAAATACAACAAATTATCACCTGCCTCTCCTTCCTCCTTCCTCCCTTCCCCCCCCCCATCCCATAATGTAGGGTGAGAATTTTATAGCTTCGTTTTTATTGTGGTACACATTTTTCTGGCCTCAGGTTTGGTATAATAAATGAGTGTATGTGAATTATATACTTTTATAAATGAAGCCTACCTGGCAGTTTCTCATTTGTAAGCTACTAGGAATATTTTGTACAACTCTTCGATTCCATGTAGCAAAATTTGAAAATTACTGTGAAATATGAATCCCTCAAGGCCTGGCCAGTATTTGATAATTATTGACCTTTGTTCCTGAATAATAGAACTCTCTAGATGTCTGACTCACTTCCTTCCTTCCTTACTTTTCTTTCTTTCTTTCTTTCTTTCTTTCTTTCTTTCTTTCTTTCTTTCTTTCTTTCTTTCTGAGTGATTTTGAGGAAGAACAGAAGCACATGATAAAGAACAGGTGAGAATTTGTAAAGGAAGAAAATATTCTAACTTGATTTTAGGTTTTCTAGGCTAGGAGAAGACAGATACTTTGCATGATAAACTGCTGAACTTCCTCAAGGAGAGATGAAAATGACTTTAGTTTGATTTTATATTTGAAATGGTTGATGTTTCATCCTTTTCTTACTGCTCTTGCTGTCCTTTAGGGCTATACTAGTGGGGAGCAGGAACATAGGTTTAAATTAGTGGAATATAGGGGCATTGGGTAGAATGAAGATAAATATTTCACCTTCTTTCTTTAAATTTTAATTCTCATTCTCTGTTGCTCAAAGTGGTTTTCATGAATTGGCACCTAGTTTAAGAGGGGGCTAATTCTTAGCAAAGCTATTCTTTTTTTTTTTCTTTTTAAAATTTTTTTTAATGTTTATTCATTTTTGAAAGACAGAGAGAGACAGAGCACAAGCTGGGGTGGGGCAGAGAGAGAGGGGGACACAGAATCTGAAGCAGGCTCCAGGCTCTGAGCTGTCAGCACAAAGACCGACGTGGGGCTCGAACTCACCAATGGTGAGATCATGACCTGAGCTGAAGCTGGACGCTCAACCGACTGAGCCACCCAGGCACCCCTGTTTTTTTTTTTGTTTTTGTTTTTTGTTTTTTTTAATATATGAAATTTATTGTCAAATTGGTTTCCATACAACACCCAGTGCTCATCCCAAAAGGTGCCCTCCTCAATACCCATCACCCACCCTCCCCTCCCTCCCACCCCCCATCAACCCTCAGTTTGTTCTCAGTTTTTAACAGTCTCTTATGCTTTTAGCAAAGCTATTCTAATGACAAAAGGCATTCAGTGTTTTCCTGTTGAATTGCTGGAATAATATTGGGTTGACATCTAGTTGCATGCTAAATGCTGTGTCATTGTTATCATTTGTCTGCCTGGTAGACTCATGATAGTGACCTTACAGGGATTACTATTATAGGTATGATTTGCTAAAGGAATTAGAAGTCTTACTAAAATGGATTTGGTGAAATCGTTCCCTTTTCTGTAGAAAAACCAACAAAACTGAAACAAAAATAAAACAGCACATCAAATGAACTCTCTCCTTGGATCATAAGTAGTGGTTTAAGGACAAAAATCTGTCAGTGTATAATCCTAGGGTTTCTGTCCTGTCTTAGCTGCTGATTTTCTGTACAAACCTTGATCAAGTCAAATCACTTCTTACCTGAGTTTCTTTATCTTCAAAATGAAGATAGTGTCTACCTTACAAAGCAATGATAAGAATTAATGAGGAAATGTATGCAAAGTGCTCATGTTTGACATGTAGCAAGTGTCATTTCTCTTCCTCCTTCCTTTTGGCATCAGTAATATCTGGATTGCATCTCTTGAGTTCACTGGTAATTGATTGTGGGATCAAATTATCTTCTCTTTCCAAACCTCATTTTCCTTTAACATAAAATCATTAACACCCACTTTATAAAGTTGTGGTTGGAATTCAGTTCCTAGTATAGTCTAAGAAGTTTTTGTTGAAGCTGAATGTGAATGTTAAACTGCTAAAAACGTAAATAAATATATGAGTTTTCCTGGATAAATCTTTTGGACACCAAATCCATACAATATGTGGAATATATACCAAGAAGAACATAAAAAGAAAAATTTCTGGTTGTGTTTTTTTAGGGAGGACTCTATAATACTTTACTTAATTTTTGCTTAATGTGATTCATTGAGAAAGTAGGGAAATTATGGATCAAAGGATTTATTTTCACTTGAAATAGCTACTTCTAGAAGGAATATTAATAGGGTAGTAAGGAAGTCAGACACTTGAATATACCTCTTTCTTTGTTTTTATTATTTTATCTTAAGTGATGTCATTTTTAATAAGACTTCAGTATACAATAATGGTTTTGTGAGAAGATCTTGGAAAATTAACTGGTACTGAAAATTTTCTAGTTTGTTAATTACCAGAGAAAGAATTAATTAACCAATATTAAAGTTTAGTTGGTAAAATAAGATCGAGTCTCATAAATGAATCATGTTAAATGATTTATGAATTAAATCAGTGTTGTTGAATTTAACCATGTGTTAAATCAATATTATTTCTTTGACATAATCATAGAATAGAAATTGATGTGTGTGTGTGGTATATCGTATTGAACTAGGGAGTTTGTATTTTTAAGGATATTATATAGTTCCATGAATTTCAGTTAGATTTGTTTGAATGTGAATCACTTTTATAAATAATTAGCAGCAAAAATACCATTGGCTTTGTATCTTGAAGCAGTTGACTTAGGTTTGTATAAGTTCAGATGAATGTAACTTGTAACTTACTTTCTTACACATTTCCCAAAAATTAGGAAATAATTTAGCATAGAGAGTGTTAATCACTTTCAAGAATTACCAGTTTATCGTTTTATTTGACATGCTATATTTCTTATTAGATGTTTGTTAACCACCCTGAAAATGTTACAGAAAGTAGGGAATAGTTTTGCATGCATAGTTTTTAGCTGCAAGGAAAAAAATAATCAGAAAATAGAATCAAAATTGAATTGCAAAAATAT
Organism: Panthera uncia; assembly: GCF_023721935.1. Lineage (NCBI taxonomy): Eukaryota > Metazoa > Chordata > Mammalia > Carnivora > Felidae > Panthera > Panthera uncia. The sequence continues at coordinate 34,761,480 of NW_026057582.1, read as the reverse complement.
TTAAGTGCAGGCAAGATTCTGCTGAGAAAGTGGAGATGAATTTGTGTGTGAATATTAAAGACATGTGGATATGTTGATTATGGCTAAGTTGAAGTAATTTTGCCATAAGGCAAAGGGCTTGCAAAGTTAGAATAAATCCATGCATTAGATGTATTGATGAAATAAAAATAACTTGGTATCTTCAAGGGTTTGTTTTGTTTGGTTGGTATTGTGTTTGTTTTTTAAAGAAACCAGGTACATATAAAACTGGCTGTTAATTTTTTAACTTCTTTTTTTCTTAAAATTTAATGTTAAGAACTATTAGGATTCTGTGATTATACATTTACAACGTATTATTTGGGCACGTCTGTCATAAAGTAGTATAATATTTTTGACCTTTTTTTATTGTGGTAAAATACATATAACATAAAATTTACCACTTAACCATTTTAAGTATGTAACTCAGTGCCATTAAGTACATTTGCACTGATGTAGAGCCATCACCACTGTGTCTCTAGAACGTTTTCATCCTCCCGAACTACTATACTCATGAGACATTAGTTCTGCATTCCTTATATCCATTGTTCTATTTTGTCTTTATGAATTTGACTATTTTATGTCAATTTGTGTCAATTTATGTCAATTTGAATTTGACTATTCACATGAGTTGAATCCTATACTATTCATTCTTATGTGACTGACTTCTTTCACTTCACATAGTATCCGTAGGGTTCATCAGTGTTTTACCGTGTATCAAAATTTCACTCTTTTTAAGATCGAATAATATTTTATTTTATGGATATGCCACATTTTGTTTATCCATTTATCAGCGGATATTTGGGTTGTTGTGACTAATGCCGTTATGAACATTGGTGTGCAAGTATCTGTTCAAGTGTGCTAATATGTTTTTATGTATTTTTTAATATTTAAAAATTTTTGTGGTAATGAAATTCTGTTTAAATGGACCAGATAAATACCTATATTTTCAGTGATAATCAGTGAATATTAAATACCTATGTGTGTATTCTAAGTAGTGACGATATAAAGAATTATAAAATCATGATGCTGTTTTTGAAGAACTTGCAATCTAATAATAATAGGGTATGTTTATAAAAATACACTGCTTGGCAGCATATACTTTTTGAAGCTGAAGAAGTATTCACCATCTAATACAAACCAAAATCCTCTCTCACTAAATTTTTGCATGTCATTCTCACCAGTTAGGAGGCAAAATACATGGCCATGATCAACATGCATATTCCATTCAAGCATATGTATTTAACAGATGCATTTAACATTCAAGTATAAATTCTGGAGTGATACTAAAATAGAAGTTAGATCATGACATTCATCTAAACAATTCTCTCCAATGCAAACATTCTTAGGAGTAACTTACATTTCTTTTCCCAGAGTCCCACCTTAACTCTGACCACATCTCCTGTCTCCATCCCCACCATGAGTAATTCTTTGTTGTGGATACATTTCTTAGGTATGTAAACTGGCTTAAGTGTAAATGAGTAAAAGGCAGAAGGATCAACTCTGTATGTCTCCAGGTTCTTCACAGATTTGTGATTCCAATTTTAATTTCTATAGTACTTGGATTTTCCAAATGAGAGAAAACAGAATAGGCATGTAACACCTCTAAATAAGGTTTCTCAACAGATCTACTGCATAGTAATTTTAAAGGCCAAAATTTGATCAGATTATAAGATTTTGTTGTTTTGGTATTTCAATGGTCTTTTTCTTTCTCTCAAAACATTTTCCTGGAAAAGCAATATAAATCTTTTATGAATTCAATCATAACTTTGCAGTTTAATTGGATTTTTAAAGTTTTTCTGTGTGTGCCAGTTGGACCTTTTGGAGAGGATTACTATTTTCCCACTGAAATGTTAGAGACCAACCACCAGTTAGAGTCACATTTCCTATGGATGATGTTTTGAAGCTCAAAAGGAACTTTGAAAATTTTAAACACAACTGAACAGAGGTTCCAAAAGGTAATGCTGTTGTAGTATTTTTTTTCCTCTGTATCCATCTTCCCAGAAGTGAGCCTGACTTGTCAGTGATAAGGACATTTTATAGGCTCATTACTCTGCAGAGTGAAAAAAATGAAAACGGAACTAATTTCCAAGTTAAAACTTAAAAAATAGTGAAAGATGAATGAACAAGTATGATCATCCATTCATTCATGTATGAAAGTTTACTATGTACCAGACAGTCCACTAAACATAGGATATAAAGCAATGATTGAAATAGAATCAGTCCCTCCATTTACAGAACTTAGATTGCCTAGAACAGGGAGTGGAACATAATACACACTTAAAAAATATTTGAATAAATGAGTGTCTGTTTTGTGAAGAAGGTTTTGGAGTAAGGGGCATTTTAGTGAAGAAGTATGGAGCGTCCTGTCCCATTCATTGTATTATAGACAGTTCATGTAAAAAGTGAAAAAAGGGAAACAAACCAAATACTCTATTTATCTTTAACATTCAGGATGTGTGTGTGTGTGTGTGTGTGTATACATACATATATATATATATATATGTTTTTTTTTTTAAGTTTTTTTTTTTTAATGTTTATTTATTTTTGAGACAGAGACAGAGCATGAATGGGGGAGGGGCAGAGAGAGAGGGAGACACAGAATCTGAAGCAGGCTCCAGGCTCTGAGCCATCAGCCCAGAGGCCGACGCGGGGCTCGAACTCATGGACCGTGAGATCGTGACCTGAGCTGAAGTCAAACGCTTAACCGACTGAGCCACCCAGGCGCCCCTTTTTTTTAATTTTTAAAATATTTATTTTGAGAGAGAGAGTGAGCAAGTGTGAGTGGGGGAGGGACAGAGAGAGAGGGAGAGAGAAAGAATCCCAAGCACATTCTGTGCTGTTGGCATAGAGCCCAACAACATGGGGTTCTATCTCACGAACCATGAGATCATTACCTGAGCTGAAATCAAGAGTCGGATGCTTAACCCACTGAGCCACCTAGGTGCCCCTGGAGGGTATATTTTTAAAATGAATAGTAACATTTTTAAATGTAATAGTAGGAAACTATTTAATAGTAATTTTAATTTTGTTTTATAGATACTTTGAGGATATCTACATAAGTAGATGATGGGGAACTGAGGATGTCTACATAAGTAGATGATGGAGAACTGAAAACATTCTTTAGTTTTTTTGTGTTTGAAAACTCAAGTTTGGATGTAGATTAAAAAAAATTTTTTTTAAATGTTTATTTTTGAGAGAGAGAGAGAGAGAGAGAGAGACAGACAGACAGACAGACCACGAGCAGGGGAAGGGCAGAGAGAGAGGTAGACACAAAATCTGAAGCAGGTTCCAGGCTCTGAGCCATCAGCACAGAGCCCCGTACAGGGCTCAAACCCATGAACTGTGAGATCATGACCTGAGCCGAAGTCAGACGCTTAACTGACTGAGCCACCCAGGTGCCCCAAGGATATAGATATTAATAGATATTATTAGATTGAACTGCATTTTTTTATCTGAAGATTTCTTTTTGCTTTCTTCTTTGCTTAGTAGGATTACTGATTTTCTTAATTAAGGGAGAGAATACATGTGTTTTGGGAGTCCTGGTTATTGTTGGTCAATATTCTTAGGTTTTCAAAGTATAATAGAGCAGATTATAGGAAATTATTTTTTCATGACTATTTTCTTTCTAATTTCTTGCAGTAAGTTGTGTTTTTATCAGGACATTAGAGAACTCATGAAAAATTCCATTGTACACGTAGATTATTCATAACAAACAAATTTTACTCGAAATACTATAGCAACTTCACTGTTTTTTATCCTCTGGAAGATCATGTCGACTCTAATTATTGAAGCTTCAAATGATAAGTGATTGAATTTGAAAACTGTTTTAGGGTCTATTTATCTTTTTAAAATGATTTTTAAATGATTATTACATTCTTGTTTAAATGATAGGTTAACATTGCTTAGGTATAAAAGAAGTATTATTCTTTTTCAAAACAAGAGTTTTGTCAGGGCACATAGTTCTTTGGACTGTGATACACCAAATTTGAGACAATTTCTTTTCCAGATGTTTAGCTGTAAGTGCCATAATTGTATAAAATCTCAACACAGCATATGAAGCAAAGAGATCAAACTGTAAACCTTAGAAGATGATTTTAAGTTCCTTTCTCTCTCTTTTTTTTTTACTTTTTCATTTCTGAAAAATAAGATGCCTGTTCCAGTTCAATGAGTATGATAATATCAAATCTGGGTAGAATAGTACATCTCATCTTGTCTTCATTTTTAAAGGTGAGATGGTTTATAGAATGGAGAATAAGTCATTTTGTTAGATGTTGACTCCTTTCTAGAATAAAAATATGAATCTAGCAGTAAATCATTGTTATACTTTAAATGTTTAAAATATAAGAAAGAAATTAACAGAAACACTGAAACAAAATTAATACTATGTACATGAATGATAGATAACATTTATAATTGGTAATTTAATTATAATTGGTATTTTAATACTATTTATATATAGTATAATACTATATATAAATAGTATAATACTATTTATATATTTATAAATACTATTTATATATTAGTATTATGTATAATACTATTTATATATTTATAAATATAAATATAAATATAAATATAAATATTTAAATTTACAGGTGGATTAATGAATTAATTTAAAGGTGTTAATGGTGTCACACAGCCAGCAAGTATCAAAAAGGCAATTCAACCCTGCCTTTAATGTAAAATTTATAAATTTTATATTAAAGTATAAAATATTTTATATTTTATAAAAATAAAAAATTTAAATATAAAAATTTAAATATAAAATTTTTATATTTTATAAAATATATAAAATGTATTTATATTTATAAATATAAATATAAATATTTAAATATAAATATAAATTTATATTTATATAAATACTATTTATATATATTTTATAGTATAATACTATTTATAAATAGTATTATTTACATACATAAATACAATAATAATTTTGTATATGTTAGTCTAATGAAATTAATGGTTTCTCCTTTTATACATTGCCACCATGCTTAGGCTTTCCTTCATTGCACTCATTTATTCATTAGTCAACAATATTTAGTGTCTGATAGGCACTGTTCTAGGCTTTGAGTGATACCAGTCAACAGAGACAAATTATTGATCTTATGGATCTTATATTCCACTGGGGATACAGATACTAAACAAACAAATGTTTAATGGTGATAAGTATTCTAGACAAAAGTAAGTACATCAGGAAAGGTGATAGGGAATGTTGGAGTGGGGAGTGTACCATTTTTATGTAGAATGGTCAGGGAAAGTTTTATTGAGAAGGTAATACTTGAGTTGTGACCCGAATTTGATGAGGAAAGAACTATGGTGTATATTTGGGTAAGTGTGTTTCAGACAACAGGTTCAAAATCCCTGTGTTGGGTGTAGGCTCTGCATATTTTAGAACATAAGAAATTAGTTGTGTAATTATTTGTCTCATTTTTCCTTTCCCAGTAGATTCTGTGATCCACTAAAAAGGGGATTATCTCTCTTTTGTCATCATTGTATACTTGGCACTCAGTGTAGTGCCCAACACATGGCAGGAGTGGGGCACTGGATAAATATGGATAAATTCATGAAAGAAGAGGGAGAATTTTGAAGGAATTCCCCCACCCCACCCCACCCCACCCCTGCCTTTTAAAGTTCATACTATAAATATTTCAAGCTGCGGAAGTCTTTGTAGATCATAGGAAACAAGTGAGTTCTTTAGGTAGGTAGAATGATTCTTCCAAAGTCACTGTTAATTAGTAGTGTTCTTGTAATGGCAAAGATATTATCTCTTATTCTTACTCTTAATAGGGATCCTTTTGTTTCAGATGTCTGGTCTAGACATGGGAAGATACTTGGCTGTGGAAAACCTTGCAGTAGAATCTGGAATCAGGTAGCTGGGTTGAATTGCCTTTTTGATACTTGCTGGCTGTGTGACACCATTAACACCTTTAAATTAATTCATTAATCCACCCGTAAATGCCTTGATTTTCTTATCTGTAAGACAGATATTGTTATTCCTATTCCAGTGTTCTTTACACTGGAACATTTTCTTTTGCATGATGGGATTTCCCATTAATCTTCTAATATACTATCATGTAGACATTACCCCCCCTTTTTAAATGGAGTTATGATTAAGAACATAGGACTTTAGAATCAGACATTGGATTCTCTGAAAGTTTACTTCTTAAAGTTACTTGTTAACAGTATCAAAGTTTTTATCTAACTAATGAGAGAATAATCAGGAGGACATAAGAATTGCTCCCAAGAATTGAGCATCAGGAGTTCATGTATTCATTTAGGAAAGGGATGCCGTGATAAAATGACTAAGCTACATAAAAGTCTGATTAACTTTTAAAAGAAGGAAGTCAGATCTCCTTTGGGATTTAATCCTTAGAAAACTTGGAATATAAAACATTTGAGTTCAATTTAGATATCATCATGGTCTTTATCATCATTTTTAGTATCATCGAATTGGATTTCATCATCTCCAGTGCCAAATGTATCTGTTTCATTGATTTCAGCATATTTTGGAAGCTTGCCACATGCCTTCAGATTTATACCTTCATCTGCATTGTATTTTAAAATTACATCAGCTTTGTTATCCTCATCATCTGGCAGACCAGTATAATGTCTGAGGTATTTATTCAAATTATTTTCCTCATAAGACATAAGACAAGTTCATAAGACATAACCTCTTCACACCACCAAGACACATTGCTTCTAATTGTACATTTCCCAACATTTTGATTACTGAATTATACTTATTCATCCTGTTTACACACCAGCTTTTTTCAGGGTCATTTTCAATCTTACCCCTGTACCTGTTTTTACCCCTACCTTTATTCTTGGTCATGGCAATGCCTCATGGCATCATGGTCTCCTTTCCTGTGATGGCAGTGGCAGCTGTTCTTCCAAATGGCACATGGAATGACCTAGCATGCGGTGTGATGTAGCACTCTGCAGGTGAGGGAGAGTTTTCAGACTGAGCTTTTCTGAGATGGACTCAGTGGCAGCAAATTTATTTCCTTCCCCCTTCTCTTTCCATGTATATTAATGTGTTTAAGGTTTTCTAGGGCAGCTCTAGAGGTAACCTTTACTCTTGTACTTTCTTAGCCTCATTACTAAGGTGGATCTCTCTTTGTGTCTTTACTGAATGCACCAAGGATTCAGTGGACTCTATCTTGCTTTTAAGAACTTGAATGATTCTTGGCCCTCTGTGAGCTCTCATATCATCAATAAAACCTGATAATTTTTCTTTCCTAGAACGTGTTTTTGCTCAACCTTATGAGTTTTCAGCCTATGCACATATAGATTGTTATTCAGGTAATTTAAAGGGAGTCTCTCTCTCTCTCTCTCTCTCTCTGTCTCTCTCTCTCTTTTGGGTTTTCCCCTTCAACATACTGTAATTTCAAAAGTGCTTTCAGAAAGAACCCCAGGTAATTATAGGTCTCACCTCCCCCCCCCCCTCTTTTTTTTTAGGAATCCTTTTGGTGCTGCCTGTTTTCCAAAGTCAGATACATAGTTTTTCCAGTTTTCTAGTTGTTTACATTTGGAAGGTTAATTCTGGGTCCTATTACTGCCTTGTGGTGAAAGTAGAGATTTCTTAACACTTTTAAAATGAAGAATGATATTCTTAGCAAATGATACATCCTGCTCATTTCAAATTGTGTTCAAATACCATTATGTGTAAAAACTCATTTTTAAATGTTGCTTAAATTAAATTGATCTTAGCAACAACATTTCTGTTATTCTTCCACACATAGCTGTAAATAAAAGCTGCCTTGGCTGCTTCTCATCTAATATTAGTTACCAGTCAACTGATGCATTAAATTAAAGTTGGTGTAATTCTAATGATTTATAATAGCTGATTCCTTTTGGTACTTTTATGCCTCACTGAAGATCACTTGCTGTTTTATGATACTTTTCTTCCTTCCTTCCTTCCTTCCTTCTTTCCTTCCTTCGAAGCTTCCTTCCTCCTTTTCTATCAGAATCAGTATAAAAAAGACCCCTTAAAATAAATAGTAACTTTTTACTAATAAAAATATTTTTGGGGCACCTGGGTGGCCCAGTTGGTTTAAGTGCTTACACTTGATATTGGCTCAGGTCGTGAGCTTGTGGTGGTGGGATCGAGCCCCATGTCTGGCTTTGCACTGTGTGTGGAGCCTGCTTGGGATTCTCTTCCTTCCATTCTCTCTCTCTTCCCCTCCCCTGCTTTCTGTCTCTCTCAAAAATAAATAAATAAACACTAAAAATATTTTTAAAATGTCTTGTTTCATCTATTAAGGATACACTGAAATAGTATAAGTTCAGTACTGCTCATTATTTCTTTAAAATTCCTTCAATGAGTTTTAAAACATTGGTAATTGGAAATAGAGTATAAACATGAACTGATATGAAGTTAATTGAGAATGTCTCATTAAGTCTGGAATAACGGAAAAAAAGGATGTGCTTGATGAAGAACAGTATATTGAGCTGAAAAAATTTTTTATAGGATTTGGGGTCCTTAGGAAAGAGTGAATGACTGACATGCTTATGTTGATTCAGTTGGTGACATGAGCTTAATTCTTTATCATTAATACTTAACAGTATTTCATTTACTGTACTACATGCAAGGTATTCCATCTGATAGTCATTATGTGTCTATGCTGTTCTTGGAAGACAGACTTGCAATTCTTAGGGGAGTATTTGAAAATGAGCCAGTAGTAGTAGCATTGTGATTTATATGTTGTATGCTCAGGCTTAACACAGGCATTTTTGATTGGCATTAGAATTGTACATCATAAATCTTAAGAAAAAAATACTTAAGAAATGTATAGCCATAATATACATATCTCTCAGAAGATGAGGGTCAAGGTTGTAATTATAGGTGAGAGAACTATAAATTCCTGAGTTCTGACAGATGGCAACAAAATGTCTGATTCTGTTACTTTTTATTATTTCTTAAAACCTTTTTCTAATGTCTTTAAAAATTACTGCTTTTAGATATATCCTTTGAATGTGATGTAGAAGGCTGTTTACTCTTTCATTTTTTGACAGCAGATGTAAAATACAGACATCTAATTATTCAAGATCTTTTAGATATGAATGATTATTCAAACTAATGTAGTTACTAGAAACATTTGCCAAAGCTGCTTTTATTTTGGTCTGTTACTAAAAGAGATGCGTCACCTGTAGTGTTGCCTAGGCAGCACGGATGCACTGCACTTCATCCTCCTAAACTGGTTATGGTTGAAATTTATGGATTATGTTTGTTATTTTGATAGTGTTGTTCTCTTGTAACTTTGCCCCTAAAGAGTAATGATCCCTTGGTCAGTCAAACCATATTGCTTTGATTCATTTGGAATCAAAAAGATAGATCTGTGAATCTTGACTCCTGGTTTTGTGACCTTAGGCAAGTTACTTAACCTCTGCTGGTTTATTTGATATTATTATAGTATAGTAGTTAATTGAGTGGGCTCTGGAGTGTTTGTGAGGACATGCATTCTAGCTGTGCTACTTATAAGCTATGTGACTTTGGGCAAGTTACTAACTTTATTGCCTTCTCTTCCTCATCTACGGATAATAATAGTACTTATCTGTAAAATGCTATGAGTAAGCCTGGCACATACTAAATACTCAATAAATGCTTGCTATTGTTATTTTCTGTAAATGAACAAAAATAACATAATAGGGTTATTATGAGGCCTGACTGAATAAATAGATCACTTTGCATGGGGACCTACTACATGTTCAGTATATGAAGTACTATAATGGATTGATGGTAATTTTGATCATGCAGTAATTGTGTCTGTGGAATAAGATCCAAGATTTATAAGAAAAGATACCACACTGGAGCTCCATTGATTTGCTAATTGGTTAAGACACAGAGTGAGTTCCAGCATTCTATTAGGTCACTTGTACAAAACAGATCAACTTTTATATTCCAGATGATGCACAAGATGTGGTAGATGAAAAATCCTATCCAATAAGACTTCAGAATTGTAATCTTAACTGTATCTATCGTAGTATCAGTATAGTTTGGGATTGGCCACACGCCAAAGATGGCCAAGGAAGTAAAAGCATTTAGTGGGGAAAGCTTTTACATTAGCTGTATTGATTAAAGATACGATACAAAACTTCTCCCAAATATCAAGGGTTACTCAGAAGATGTGAAAAATGAATAGGGATGTATGATGCAGGCTGCTAGTATTCTACTCAAACTTAAAATCTGTTTTTCTCCTTTTTTTTTTTAAATTTTTTTTAATGTTTATTTATTTTTGAGACAGAGAGAGACAGAGCACGAATGGGGGAGGGTCAGAGAGAGAGGGAGACACAGAATCTGAAGCAGGCTCCAGGCTCCGAGCTGTCAGCACAGAGCCCGACGCGGGGCTTGAACTCACGGACCGGACCGTGAGATCATGACCTGAGCCGAAGTCGGACACTTAACCGACTGAGCCACCCAGGCGCCCCCTGTTTTTCTCTTCTATACTAATAGAATTTTTCTTGTTTTTGTTTTTTGTTTTTCCTTAAAGGTAGGCATATTGAAGCTTTGAAGGAAGGGCTATTTCCTAGCTGAGTGACTAAGTACTGGCAAAAGAGATAAAAGCAGAAGTATGTGTGTGTGTGTGTGTGTGTGTGTGTGTGCGCGCGCGCGCGCTTGTAAAGGTCAGTAACTCAGCTGGAGGTGATCCCATTTTGTCATTCAGTTTCTCCTTTTTGACCTTTATTGTAGGCATGATAAATGGAGCTTTAGCAAACATTTTGGACTGTGAGGTGATCTCGATGATGGAAACTGGGGATGGAGAATGGTAGAAGAGAAAGTTAGAAACTTGGGTCCCTGAGGATACTGTGCAAACACCATCTCTACATGGCTAATCTTTAGACAATATTTACAAAAGAAAAAGTAAACCTCAATCTTGTTTAGCCAAGCTGCTGTTGTGTTGGGGTATTCTGTAATGTGCAAAACCATATCCTTATACTGAGGGGAAACAGTATAAATAAGAAAGTACTTTTGAGGTTTAATGGTTTGTGTTAGGGGTGTGTGTGTAGAGGGGATTGAAAATACAAAGAGAATTGGAGACTAACACTAACTGACTAAGGGATTGTGGATCTATGTTGATCATACTGGTGAAATTTTATTAGATTAATAGGAAATATGAAACTTACTTTATGGGAAAAAAGAAAATATTTAATAGTTCAGTGACATGTGAACAATTAGTTATCAAATCACGTTTTGTTGGATATTGGGGGTAGTTAGAAGAACTGGTGAAATTGATGGGTGGGCCATAAGTCATTCTTGTCTTTAGAATATTAACATCTTTTTATAGGTTACTGTTGTTGGCTTGTGCTATTGTTAAATGATGTATATATAACTTTGTAGTTTTTTTTTTACTGGTAAGTTCCTTTTTGTTAATGACGCTTCAAGTGTCTTCTCTCAAAATTTTGGATTGACAAATTTGAAAAAAATGTTAGAGAACATTGAATTAGCCATTTTCTGTGGAAGAGGTTGAGAAAAGATTTTGGAGCCTACACAGCAAATCACTGATATATTTAATTAATTAATTAATTAATTAATTATTTTTTTAGAGGGAGACAGAGATCACAAGCAGGGGAAAGGGGCAGAGGGAAAGAGAGAGAATCCTAAGCAGGCCCCTTGCTCAGAGCGGAGCCTGACACGAGGTTTGATCCCATGACCCTGGGATCGGACACTCAACTATCTACCCAGGTACCCCATATTCGTTCACTTCTTTACATAAAGAAGATTCCAAAAAAATTATATATGCCCTCATACTTGGGCTCTCACATTTTAATGGTTTCTGTGACACCACAATAATTGATTTGACACATTTAATTCGGTAGCTTTGGATGGAAAAATGTTTAGATGCCTTAGTTGAGAATTTTACAATTTCTTTAGTCATGTTGCCCAATCTTTGTTTTAGTTTTATTTGGATAGTATGGAATAACAGGTCTAGAAAGACTGCAGAAGGTGATATGTTTCACTGTAATTTATTAGACGTGCTATATATTCTTTACCTTTGTTTTTACCTTGTGGATCTATTCATTCCTTTACATTTATCTCTGATTAATTTTTATTTAAAAAATTTTTTAATTTGCTCTTTAATGTTTATTTTTGAGAGAGAGAGAGAGAGAGAGAGAGAGAGAGAGACAGAGCATGAGTGGGGAAGGAGCAGAGAGAGAGGGAGACACAGAATCCGAAGCAGGTTCCAGGCTCTGAGCTGTCAGTACAGAGCCTGAAGTAGTGCTCAAACCCATGAACAGTGAGATCATGACCTGATCTCAGGTCGGTGCTTAACCGACTGAGCCACCCAGGGGCCCCTGTTTAATTTTTATTTAAAGGTTAATAAATATTAATTATGGTACATACTTTACTCATGCCACTTTTTGTCACCTTATTTCTTTTTTTATCTTTATTTTTAGATTTTCCTAGGAGGTACATAGAACTCGAGTGGTGTGGAAAATAACTACATACCCTCAAATCTCCATTCTATGGGAAAAAACATCATCTTCAATAATAAGTTCCCTTTGGTGATGACAATATAATATTCCATTATATAATCATTAGTTTTTTAGTATTTAGTACATGTTCACTAATATATATTTAATATTTCTTTTTTTGGCCAATTTTCCCATAATTAAACAATTAATAATATACACAACTGAATTGTGCACTTTAAATGAGTAAATTATGATGTGTGAATTATATTTCAATAAGGATGTTAATACTTTACAAATATAATTTTCCTTCCCCTTTAAATCCTTCTTTGGAAAAATGGAAGAATTTAAGAAGAAAGGAAATAATGTGTCCTCAACTAGGAGTGGTGACAGCTATAGCAATTGCGTTCTTTTCTCTAAAGCACCCTGAATGTTTAGGGTAAGGTTCTATGTTGGACATTTTGGGCATCTTGACATTTGCTGGCACTGGAAAGATTTGACAAGGGAGAACTGGGCATTTGTTACATAAATAGTAACTATTATTAAATACTTTAATTTGGTGTCTACTTGGCACAGGACATTGCTGTCCCTGCTATTTTTTTTTTTTTTTTGTTTGTTTGTCGTTTCACTTTTTTTAAATTTTATTTTTTTAAAATTTACATCCAAATTAGTTAGCATATAGTGCAACAATGATTTCAGTAGATTCCTTAGTGCTCCTTACCCATTTAGCCCATCCCCCCTCCCACACCCCCTCCAGTAGCCCTCTGTTTGTCCTCCATGTTTATGAATCTCTTCTGTTTTGTCCCCCTCCCTGTTTATATTATTTTTGTATCCCTTCCCTTATGTTCACCTGTTTTGTCTCTTAAAGTCCTCATGTGAGTGAATTCATATGATTTTTGTCTTTCACTGACTAATTTTACTTAGCATAATACCCTCCAGTTCCATCCATGTAGTTGTAAATGGTAAGATTTCATTCTTTTTGATTGCCAAGTAATACTCCATTATATATGTATACACCACATCTTCTTTATCCATTCATCCATCGGTGGACATTTGGGCTCTTTCCATACTTTGGCTATTGTTGATAACACTGCTATAAACATTGGGGTGCACGTGTCCCTTCAAAACAGCACACCTGTATCCCTTGGATAAATACCTAGTAGTGCAATTGCTGGGTTGTAAGATAGTCCTATTTTTAGTTTTTTGAGGAACCTCCATACTGTTTTCCAGAGTGGCTGCACCAGCTTGTCTTCCCACCAACAATGCAAAAGAGATCCTCTTTCTCCGCATCCTCGCCAACATCTGTTGTTGCCTGAGTTGTTAATGTTAGCAATTCTGACGGGTGTAATGTGGAATCTCATTGTGGTTTGCACTTGTATTTCCCTGATGATGAGTGATGTTGAGCATTTTTTCATGTGTCAGTTGGCCATCTGGATGTCTTGTTTGGAGAAGTGTCTATTCTTGTGCCCATTTCTTCACTGGATTCTTTGTTTTTTAGGTGTTGAGCTTGATAAGTTCTTTGTAGATTTTGGATACTAACCATTTATCTGATAGGCCTTTTGCAAATATCTTCTCCCATTCTGTTGGTTGCCTTTTAGTTTTGCTGATTGTTTCCTTCGCTGTGCAGAAGCTTTTTATTTGATGAAAATATTAGAAGATATTTTATTTTTTTTTGATGAGGTCCCAGTAGTTCATTTTTGCTTTTGTTTCCCTTTGCCTCTGGAGACACGTTGAGTAAGAAGTTGCTGCGGCCAAGATCAAAGAGGTTTTTGCTTGCTTTCTCCTCGAGGATTTTGATGGTTTCCTGTCTTACATTTAGGTTTCTCATCCATTTTGAGTTTATTTTTGTGTATAGTGTAAGAAAAGTGGTCCAGGTTCATTCTTCTGCATGCCACTGTCCAGTTTTCCCAGCCCCACGTGCTGAAGAGGCTGCCTTTATTCCATTGGATATTCTTTCCTGCTTTGTCAAAGATTAGTTGGCCATATATTTGTGGGTCCATTTCTGGGTTCTCTATTCTGTTCCATTGATCTGAGTGTCTGTTCTTGTGCCAGTACCATACTGTCTTGATGATTACAGCTTTGTAGTATAGCTTGAAGTCTGGGATTGTGATGCCTCCTGCTTTGGTTTTCTTTTTCAAGATTGCTTTGGCTATTCAGGGTCTTTTCTGGTTCCATAAAAATTTTAGGATTATTTGTTGTAGTTCTGTGAAGAATGCTGGTGTTATTTTGATAGGGATTGCATTGAATATGTAGATTGCTTTGGGTAGTATCGACATTTTAACAATATTTGTTCTTCCTATCCAGGAGCATGGAATCTTTTTCCATTTTTTTGTGTCTTCTTCAATTTTTTCATAAGCTTTCTACAGTTTTCAGTGTATAGATTTTCATCTCTTTGGTTAGATTTATTCCTAGGTATTTTATGGTTTTTGATGCAATTGTAAATGGGATTGATTCCTTGATTTCTCTTTCTGTTGCTTCATTATTGGTGTATAGGAATGCAGCCGATTTCTTTGTGTTGATTTTATATCCTGCAACTTTGCTGAATTCATGAATCAGTTCTAGCAGTTTTTTGGTGGAATCTTTTGAGTTTTCCATATAGAGTATCATGTCATTTGCAAAGAGTGAAAGTTTGATCTCCTGGCTGATTTGGATGTCTTTTATTTCTCTGTGTTGTCTGGTTGCAGAAGCTAAGACTTCCCATACTGTGTTGAATAACGGTGGAGAGAGTGGACCTCCCTGTCTTGTTCCTGACCTTAGGGGAAAAACTCTCAGTTTTTCCCCATTGAAGATATTAGCGTTGGGTCATTCATATATGGCTTTTATTATCTTGAGGTATGATCCTTCTATCCCTACTTTCTTGAGGGTTTTTATCAAGAAAGGATGTTGTATTTTGTCAGATGCTTTCTCTGCATCTATTGAAAGGATCATATGGTTCTTGTCCTTTCTTTTATTGATGTGATGAATCACATTAGTTGTTTTGCAGATAATGAACCAGCCCTGCATCCAGGTATAAATCCTACTTGGTCGTGGTGAATAATTTTTGTAATGTATTGTTGGTTCCGGTTGCCTAATATCTTGTTGGGGATTTTTGCATCCATGTTCATCAGGGAAATTGGTCTATAGTTCTCCTTTTTAGTGGGGTCTCTGTCTTGTTTTGGAATCAAGGTAATGCTGGCTTCATAGAATGAGTTTGGGTTTTCCTTCCATTTCTATTTTTTGGAACACCTTCAAGAGATTAGGTGATAACTCTTCCTTAGATGTTTGGTAGAATTTCCCTGGAAAGTCATCTGGCCCTGGTCTCTTGTTTTTTTTTGGATTTTTGATTACTAATTCGATTTCCTTACTGGGTATTGGTGTGTTCAAATTTTCTATTTCTTTTTGTTTCAGTTTTGGTAGTGTGTATGTTTCAAGGAATTTGTCCATTTCTTCCAGATTGCCCATTTTATTGGCATGTAATTGCTCATAATATTCTCTTACTATTTTTTTTATTTCTGCTGTGTTGGTTGTGATCTCTCCTCTTTCATTCTTGATTTTATTTATTTGGGTCCTTTCCTTTTTCTTTTTGATCAAACTGGCTAGTGGTTTATCAATTTTGTTAATTCTTTCAAAGAACCAGCTTCTGGTTTCATTGATCTGTTCTGGTTTTTTTGGTTTCGATAGCATTAATTTCTGCTCTGATCTTTATTATTTCCTGTCTTCTGCTGGTTTTGGGATTTATTTGCTGGTTTTTTTCCAGCTCTTTCAGGTGTAAGGTTAGGTTGTGTATCTGAGATCTTTCTTCCTTCTTTAGGAAGGCCTGGGTTGCTATATGCTTTCCTCTTTGCTGTGTCCCAGAGGCTTTGGGTTGTGGTGTTATCATTTTCATTGGCTTCCATGAACTTTTTAATTTCCTCTTTAACTTCTTGGTTAGCCCATTCGTTCTTTAGTAGGATGTTCTTTAGTCTCCAAGTATTTGTTACCTTTCCAAATTTTTTCTTGTGGTTGATTTTGAGTTTCATAGCGTTGTGGTCTGAAAATATGCACGATAAGATCTCGATCTTTTTGTACTTGCTGAGGGCTTATTTGTGTCCCAGTATGTGGTCTGTTCTGGAAAACGTTCCATGTGCACTGGAGAAGAATGTATATTCTGCTGCTTTAGGATGAAATGTTCTGAATATATCTGTTAAGTCCATCTGGTCCAGTGTGTCATTCAAAGCCATTGTTTCATTGTTGATTTTTTTATTAGATGATCTGTCCGTTGTTGTGAGTGGGGTATTGAAGTCTCCTACTATTATGGTATTACTATCAATGAGTTTCTTTGCGATTACTTGATTTATATATTTGGGTGCTGCCAAATTTGGCGCATAAATGTTTACAATTGTCAGGTCTTCTTGGTGGATAGACCCCTTGATTATGATATAATGCCCTTCTGCATCTCTTGATACAGTCTTTATTTTAAAGTCTAGATTGTCTGATATAAGTATGGCTACTCTGGCTTTCTTTTGTTGACCATTAGCATGATAGGTGGTTCTCCATCCCCTTACTTTCAGTCTGAAGGTGTCTTTAGGTCTATAGTGGGTCTCTTGTAAATAGTATATAGATGGATCTTGTTTTCTTATCCATTCTGTTACCCTGTGTCTTTTGATTGGAGCATTGAGTCTATTGACGTTTAGAGTGAGTCTGAAAGATATGAATTTATTGCCATTATGTTGCTTGTAGAGTTGGAGTTTCTGGTGGTGTTCTCTTGTCCTTTCTAATCTTTGTTGCTTTTGGTAGTTATCTATCTATGTATCTATGTATCTATGTATCTATCTTTTCTCCCCTTAGAGAGTCCCCCTTAAAATTTCTTGCAGGGCTGGTTTAGTGGTCATAAACTCGTTTAATTTTTGTTTGGGAAACTTTTTATTTCTCCTTCTGTTTTGAATGACAGCCTTGCTGGATAAAGAATTCTTGGCTTCATATTTTTCTGACTCAGCACATTGAATATATCCTGCCACTCCTTTCTGGCCTGCCAAGTTTCTGTGGATAGGTCTGCTGCAAACCTGATCTGTCTTCCCTTGTAGGTTAAGGACTTCTTTTCCCTTGCTGCTTTCATGATTCTTTCCTTGCCTGAGTATTTTTTGAATTTGACTATGATATGCCTTGTTGATGGTTGGTTTTTGTTGAATCTAATGGGGGTCCTCTGTGCTTCCTGGATTTTGATGTCTGTGTCTTTTCCCAGGTTAGGAAAGTTTTCCACTATGATTTACTTGCTCACATAACCCTTCTGCCCCTATTTTTCTGTCTTCCTCTTCTGGGACCCCTGTGATTCAGATGTTGTTCCTTTTAAATGAGTCACCAATTTTTCTAATTCTTAAATTGTGCTCTTTTGCCTTAATCTCCCTCTTTTTTTCTGCTTCCTTATTTTCCATAAGTTTGTCCTGTATATTGCTGATCCTCTCTTCTGCCTCATCCATCCTTGCCTCCGCGGCATCCATCCATGATTCCAGCTCAGTTTTAGCATTTTTTATTTCATCCTGACTAGTTTTTACTTCTTTTATCTCCGCAGAAAGGGATTGTAATCTATTTTTGACTCCAACTAGTATTCTTATTATCATGATTCTAAATTCTGGTTCATACATCTTGCTTGTGTCTGTGCTGGTTAAGTCCCAGGCTGTCGTTTCTTCCTGCTCTTTGTTTTGGGGTGAATTCCTTCATTTCGTCATTTTGAAGGGAGAAAAGCAATTAATGAAGTAGAAAAAATTAAAATTAAAAAAAATTAAAATAAAAAAATTAAAAACACACACTCACACAAAAGCAAATAAATGATGCTAGATCCTAGGTGTGTTTTGGTTTGGGTGTTGAAAGTGGCTTGATAGATTAGAGAAAAAAGGGCGGGGGGGGGAAACAAATCGTTTGAAAATTTGAAAAAATGAATGCACTGAAGTAGACTAAAATGAAATGATGGAAGTAAAGTAAAATTTGAAAAAATTTACACATAAGTAAAGAATATAGTAGAAAAAAAGTTAAATATTTTTAATGAAAATAAAATTAATTTTTTTCTCTCTGTATTCAAAAAAAGGAAAGAAATGAGAAAAAGAAAAAGAAAGAAAATTGAATAGATGGACCTGCTAACAGACTAAAATACCACTGAAATTACCTCATTTTCCCCTAGAAGTCAGACTGTGAAGGACTTTATAGACCATAAAGTAAGCAGGTGGTGAGACTTCTGTTCTTGAAGAGCGAGGTTGGCCCAGTAGGGCGGGGGTTAGTGTAACAGCTCCGTTCTCCACTAGATGGCGCTTCTAGCTTACTGGGGTGGATTGTTGTGGCACTTGTAGGTGCATATGCATGGGAGCGGTGAAAATGGCGTCACCCAGCAATCCAGTCTCTAGTATCGGAATTCTCTTCTCCCTAATGAGCAATCGTGCACTTGTTCTTTGTCTTCAGCTCTTGTCCACTCCCTGCTTTTACACTGTCTGTGACCAAACCCCAGGTAGTACCTTTCTCCCGAGTTTTGTCTCAGATGCGGCTGTTTTCCCTGCCCCCTTACTTCTGAGGGACTGCGTCTTTGACCTGTTCTGCCCCTCTGCAGAAGGTCTCACTGAGCAATGGCCGAATGCTGGACGCCCCCAGGAAAGTTCGCGGGGCCGTGCTGGTGCTGATGCCCAGAGATTGTGGCCAGGTGCCAGCCTGCTCCAGAAAAAGTTCGTGAGATAGTGTAGCAGCAGTGTTTCAGGGACTATGGAAAATCACAACACACATCTGGCACTAGGCTTCACCCTTAACAACCTTGTTTCAGCCCCAGCAAATGTGGCCGTTCGTTCTCTGGGATCTGCTGGGACCAGGTGGCCTCACAGTCTCTACCAAATGTCCTTCCAGCAGTGGAACTGCTTTTCCCCGTGTGGCCCGAGAACCTCCCGGACCCCACTCTGCTCTTGGGGATTTGCCCTTCCCACCAGAGCACTGCCAGGTATTGAGCTGCGGAGTTGCAGCCTTTGTGCTTTCCCTGTTTATAGTCTTAATGGAATTTAAACCCTCTCCTTTTTTAGTTTATTCCCTGTGGCTGTTTCCAATTTTTTACTTTCTCTCCAGCTGCTTTTGGGGAGGGCTGCCTTTCCCATATTCCACCCCCTCCCCCCCCCCCCATTTCCATCCTCTCTCTGCTCACAGAAGCGGCTCCCTGCCTTCTGTGGCTTCTCTCCCCCAGTTCACCTCTCCTTGCCATGTATCTGCTGAATTCTGTGGTTCAGGTTGTGCAGATTGTTGTGTTAATCCTCAGATCAGTTCTCTAGGTGTGCAAGATGGTTTAGTGTTGGTCTGGCTGTTTTTCATGGATGTTAGACACACAAGAAATTTCCATGCTGTTCTGCCATCTTGGCTCCCTCTCCTATATCTAATATTTCTAATTTGATGTGCTTTAGTGTATCTTGAATGCTGATGAGCTTGAACATCTATCTATATTTTAATAATTTGCATCAATAGCATAATAGTCTTAGGCACAAGGGCTCACCTACTTGGTTTCAAATCCTGTATCCTCTAGTTACTAATTTTGTGACTTTAAATATGTTTTCATATCTGATAGTGTTTTGAAAAGGGAATTAAATTTAGAGACAGAAGACCTGTAGTCTGACCTTAGCATATATTAGCTTTGTAAATGCTTTAAGCAAATTATTTAATACCTTTGAGCTACAGTTTGTCATCTGTAATAGGGTAGGAATCATAATTGATAGTTTTTGGGGGGGGGATAAATCATAAATTGAAAGTATAAATTATATAACATCATACATATATAGAACAATAAAATACTTTGTCTTTACTTTTTAAAAAAGTACAGGGATAATGTTAGGAGTTTTTTTTCCTTGGACTTAATTATCTTATAACTAGAAGTTTGTATTTTATGACCACCTTCACTTAGTGTGCTCACCTCACAAGTCCTGTCTCTAGTAACCACCTTCTCTTCTCTGTATCTATGAGTTTGAATTTTTTAAGATTCTCATGAAAGTGAGATCATACACTCTGTGTCTGTCTCTGTGTGCCTAATTTCAGTTAGCTTAATGCCTCCCAGGTCTATCCATGTTGTCAGAAATGCTATAATTAATATACATTAATATTTTAAATATATGTATATATTTAAAATTTTCCAAATAAGTGGACTTGTGCAGTTCAAACCCATGTTGTTCAAGGATCAACTGTATACCACATTTTCTTTTTCCATTCTTCTGTCAATGGCACTTAGGTTCTCTCTTTTGGCTATGGTAAATAATATTGCAGTGAAAGTGGGGATGCAGATATATTTTTGAGATACTGATTTTGCTTCCTTTGGATAAATACTCAGAAGTAGAGTTGCTAATTGTATGGTAGTTCTATTGTTAATTTTTTGTGGATCCTCCATACTGTTTTCCATGGTGGCTGCACCAACTTATATTCCTATCAACAATGCACTTGGTTCCCTTTTCTCTACATCTTCATCAGCACTTGTTATCTCTGTCTTTTTGATAATAGCCATTCTAACAGGTGTGAGGTGATACCGCATTGTGGTTTTTATTTGCATTTTGCTGATGATTTGTGATGTAGAACACCTTTTTTTTTTTTTTAATTTAAAATTCAGTTAACATACAGTGCAATATTGGCTTAAGGAGTAGAATTCAGTGACTCATCACTTACATACAACACTCAGTGCTCATCACAACAAGTGTCCTCCTTAATACTCATCACCCATCTAGCCCATCTCCCGCCTCCCTCCCTCCATCAACCCTCCATTTGTTCTCTATTGTTGAGTCTCTTGTGGTTTGTTTCCCTCTTTTCTTTTCCCCCCTTCCCATATATATATTCATCTGTTTTGTTTCTTGAATTCCACATATGAATGAAATCATGTGGTATTTGTCTCTCTGATTGACTTATTTCATGTAGCATATTATATTCTAGCTCAATCCATGTTGCAAATGGCAAGATTTCATTCTTTTGGATGGCCATGTAATATTCCATTATATTATATATACCATATCTTCTTTATCCATTCATCAGTCAATGCACATTTGGGCTCTTTCCATAGTTTGGCTATTGCTATAAACGTTGGGGTGCATATACCCCTTCAAATCTATATTTTTGTGTCCTTCGGGTAAATACCTAATAGTACAATTGCTGAATTGTAGTGTTGTGTTATTTTTAGCTTTTTGAGGAACCTCTGTACTGTTTTCCAGAGTGGCTGCACCAGGTGGCATTCCTACCAAAAGGGAGCAACTTTTCTAGTGCCTGTTGGCCATTTATATGTCATTTTTGGGAAAATATGTTCAGATCCTTATATATTTTGGATATTAATCCCTTATCAGGTATATGTCTAGCAAACGTTATATCCCATTCCTTAGGTTGTCTTTTCATTTTGTTGATGGTTTCTTTTGCTGCATAGAAACTTTTTAGTTTGATGTCCCATTTGTTTATTTTTCCTTTTGTTGCCTTTATTTTTGGTGTCAAATCCAAAAAAATAATTTCCGAGACTAATGTAAAGGAAGTTATACGTCTTGTGGTTGAGAATCTATGGAAATAAAGAAAGGCCAACCCATTGCTTTTTGTTTACTAATAAATAATCATAGCTTTTATTTATTAAGCCCATTCTACATGCTAGGCACCGACTAGCACTTTATACAAATATCTCAGTTCAAGACTACTATAAATATTCATTTAAACTAGCAAGTTAAGGGGCACCTGGGTGGCTCAGTCAGTTAAGTGTCTGACTTTGGCTCAGGTCATGACCTCATAGTTTGTGAGTTCAAACCCCATGTTGGGCTCTGTGCTGACAGCTCAAGAGCCTGGAGCCTCCTTCTGAGTCTGTGTCTCCCTCTCTCTCTGCCCCTCTTCTGCTCACACTCTGTCTCTCTTTCTCAAAAATAAATAAACATGAAGAAAAATAAACTAGCAAAATAAATAAACCAGAGTTAATAGTCTGACTCAATCAAAATATTATAATAATAGCTATAATAATTATAGCTAATATGTTCTACCCTAATTGGTTTAAAATGAATGTTCTTAACTAATTTACAAAGAGATTAAATAATTTGGTCACAGTCACAGCTAAAAAGTAGATGAAGTGGGTAAACACTCTTCCAGTTGACTGTAAAACTTACTCTCTATGAAACCTCTAATGATTATATTGCTAAACGTTACTAAGTATATCTCTTTGTATAGATGTTTTAGTAGTTGCTTTAAGTATAACCTTAAAGGTACATAATTTATCACCCTCTACTGACATTGATGTTTTACCAGTTTGAGGGAAATGTAGAAACTTTACCTCTCTGTAGTCCTATTACTGTCTGTAATTTATAATATAATAGTCTTAAATATTCCCTCTGCATATATTTAAAACCATGAAATACATTATCAAAATATAATGTAGAAAACTCGAGAAAAGAAGGAAAATTCTATTGTGTGTTTACTCATATTTTTGCTTTTTCTGTTGTTCTTTTTCTTTCTGAGATATATGAGGCAAAAACAAAACTCAAAGAACTCACTGTTATGTTATTCCTTTAGTTCCTAGATTACTAGCAGCTCTGCTTTTTCTTTTTACCTTTCACAGTCTTCTTATATTTGTTTTATACAGAGTGTCCAGCGCTTTTAGCTATTCTTAGTGGGAGGCACAGACATCTTTACCATCTTGGAATAGAACCAAAAGTCACTTCATTAAATGTAAAAAAAAAATTAAGCATTAATTTTTTTATCTTGTTTTCCAGATAGTATGCTATTTTGGAGGAAAAGTTTGAGGCTTTTCACTCTCTGGATTGAATTATACTTATTAACATATCCTAGTTATATAATTTCTTGTACTTGAGTTAAAAAGTATGTGTAGAAGGAGATTTTCCTAGCTTCTCTTATAATTCTTAAAGTCAGCAGGCTATTCTTAATAACATTAACAAAAAAATAGCTATCACTGGCTTTAGTTCTGCCACTTACTGGCTTTACAACCTTGGAAGAGTTATGCAATCTCAGTGTGCCTTAATTTCCGCCACTGTAAAATGGGCACTTACATGAAGCAGTTGTTGAGAATATTAAATAGTATTATAATTACGAAGTATTGAGAAAAATACCTCGCATTCAGGAAACACCATATAAATGTAGCTGTTATCATCCTTATACTTAGAATAATAGGCCCATATAAGAGGAATTATTACAGTCATTTTAAGGATAAAAAATTCACACTTAGGGAAGGTGAAATGCTCTCCCTAATTCTTGGCTGGCCCAATTCTGTATTGGTGTTGCCAGGATTTAGACCCAGTGTTGTCTGACCTTAGAGCTTACAGTTTCCAAGGCATTGTGCTATCTCCCTATCAACATTAAATTCTTCTGCATCCTGCAGTTACACCTAATATTGTATCGTTTGTATTTGTCTTCATATTTAACATTTTAAACTGAGCCATAATATCTCACCAATGGTTGTCTCATAATTTATTTAAACCTCTCTTTCTCCTTCTTAGAATATATAGATTGTCTCTCTGTCGCCCATCTGGCTCACATATTAGTGAATGATTAGCCAATAATATTGTTATAATATTCATCAGACATACAGTAGTAAAGATTAGCCCTTGAAGGGCTTTCATGCCTCTTACATGAAGATTAAATTGTGCTTTTTGTTTTTAAAGAAATACATCCCACTAAAATTTTCTGTAGCATAAAATGTTTATTACCCTTTTGAATCTACCCTATTCTTTAGAAATAGTTTTGAATCTGTTTGAATCTGAATTTTTTAATCTCTGTTCTTTAGAAAGAATTGTCTAGAAAGATTGTGAATCTTTATTCATTATTTGTATATGATATGACTTGGAATTTTTCAATACATCTGTGTTCCCTTATTAGCTATTAAGTGCAATGGCTTTTTTAAATTACGTTTTCAATTTTAATTCCAGTATGGTTAAAACACAATGTTATATTAGTTTCAGGTGTACAATATAGCGATTCAATGATTCTGCACATCATTACTCAGTGCTCATCATGATAAGTGTACTCTTAATCCCCTTCACCTATTTTACCCATCCTCCTACTCACCTCCCCTCTGATAGGTGTTATTTTGAATGAGTACCCTCAGTTAAAGTTATTACTTTTTTTTTCAAAAAGAAATTTTTTTACTTGAAGCGTATTTCAGAGTACATGGTTCTAAAAGATATATATAAAACATTCCATCCAAGAAAAGTGGAATACATATTTTCTTCAAGTACATACTGAAGATATCCCTTGGTTAAATCACATAAAAAGAGACATAAGAAATACAAATTTAAGAAGACTTAAACCATACCAAGTATATTTTCCAGCAAGATCAACAGTAAAAGAAAACTGAAAAATCTACAATGTGTAAATATTAAATATTTAATTTGTAACTATTAACCAATATATTACTGCACAAACCATGGGCCAAGTAAGAAATCAAACAACAAATCAAAATATGTCTTGAAACAAAAGAAAAAGTAAACACAATATTCTAAAACCAATGGGAGGCAGCAAAAGCAGATGTTAGAGTGAAATTTATGCTGTAAATACTTGTATTAAGGAAAAAATTCAGGGGCACCTGGGTTGCCTCAGTCAGTTGAACAACTGACTCTTGATTTCAGCTCAGGTCATGATCTCACGCAGTTCATGAGTTAAAGCCCCTCATTGAACTCTGTACTGACAGCGTGGAGCCTACCTTGAGATTCTCGCTCTCTCCCTCTCTTCCTCTATCTCTCCCCCTCTCCTGCGTGTACACATTTTCTTTCTCTCTCATTGAACTCTGTGCTGATAGCGTGGAGCCTGCCTTGAGATTCTCGCTGTCTCCCTCTCTTCCTCTATCTCTCCCCTTCTCCTGGGTGCGCGCACTTTCTCTCTCTCTCTCTCTCTCTCTCAAAATAAATAAACATTTTTTAAAAAGTAAAAAAAAAAAAAATTTCAAATAAACAACATTATATCACAAGGAACTAAGAAAAATAAGAAACTTAGCTAAAATTTGGTAGGGGAAGGAAGTAACAAAGAAAAATCAGAAATAAATAAAATATAGACCAGAATAAAAAATAACATAGCATTGAAAGTAATGACCATTTATTGCAAAAATAAAATTGGCAATGCTTTAACTATATTAACTAAGAATATAAAGGAGACTAAAAAGCCAAAATGAGAAGTGGAAGATTAAAAAATAAAACAGATATTCATGCTCTCTCTCTGTCTCAAAAATAAATAAACATTAAAAAAAATAAAAAAAAAACCAGATAACCACAGAAATACATATTGTGATAATAGGTTACTATAAATAATGATATACTAACAAATCAGACAACTTACAAATAAACCCCACATATTTCCTAAAAATGCACAAGTTACCACAATTGAATCCTGAATCTTGAATCCAAGAAATAGAAAATCTTCTTAGGCCAATAATAAGAATGAAAGTTGAATTAGGAATCAAAAGTCTCCCAGCACCTAAAAGCCCAAGACCACATGGTTTCATTGGTGAATTCTACCAAACATTAAAAAAAAATAATTAATGGCCATCTTTCTCAAAATCTTACAAATAATGGAATGGAGGGAATACATTCAGTATCATTCTATGAGACCGGGATTACCCTGATAACAAAGCAGGATAAAAATAGTACAAGAACCAAAAAATTTAGTTTGTATGATCTAAGTATTGCTACTCTTTTGACATCCCTTTGTGTGATACATGTTTCTCCACCCTCTCACTTTCAATCTGCAGGTGTCTTTAGGTCTAAAATGAGTCTCTTGTAGGCAGCATATAGATGGCTCTTATATTTTTGTCCATTATGCCACCTTGTGTCTTTTGATTCGAATGATTAGTCCATTGACATTCAAAGTAATTATTGGTAAATATGTATTTGTTGTCATTTTGTTACTTGTTTTGTCATTGTTGCTGGAGCTTTTCTCCAATCCTTTCTTTTCTTTGACACTTTTGGTCACTTTTTCCCACTCAGAGAGTCCCCTTTAATATTTCTTGCAAAGCTGGTTTAGTTGTCATGAACTCCTTTAGTTTTTATTTGTCTGGGAAATATCTCTCCTTCTTTTCTGAATGATAGACTTGCTGGATAGAATATTGTTGGCTGCAGATTTTTTCCATTCAGCACTTTGAGTATATCATGCATCCTTCTGGCTAGGTTTCTGTTGAGAAATCTCCAGCTAGCCTAGTGGGCTTTTCCTTGTAAGTTATGGATTTCTTTGGTCTTGCTGCTTTCAAGATTTTTTCATTATCACTGTATTTTGCACATTTAATTAACAATATGTCTTTGGTCTAAGCCTGCTTTTGTTAATTTTTTAAAATATTTGAGAGAGAGACAGAGACAGAAACAGAGAGACAGAGCATGAGTGGAGGAGGGGCAGAGAGATAGAGGGAGACACAGAATCTGAAGCAGGGTCCAGGCTCTGAGCTGTCAGCACAGAGCCCAATGTAGGGCTTGGACTCATGAGCAATGAGATCATGACCTGAGCCGAAGTTGGATGCTTAACCCACTGAGCCACCCAGGTGCCCCTGCTTTTGTTGATTTTAATGGGCATTCTCTGTGCCTCCTGGACTTAGGTGTCTGTTTTCCTTCCCCAGATTAGGGAATTTTTTTTCTGCTATTACTTCTTGAAATAAAATTTCTCTCTCTTCTTCTTCTGGGGCTCCTGTAATACAAATGTTATTGTGTTTCATTTAGTCACTGAGTTCCTAAGTCTTTGTGTTGTATGATTCTTCTTTCTCTCTTTTGTTCAGCTTCATTATTTTCCAGTATTTTGTTTCTGGACTCTGCAGTTTATCATGAATTGGCTTGAATGCAAGTCTTTGGTTTGAAATTATTTTGGATATATTTCCTTCTGAGCATCTAGCTTTGACATTTTCTGTATATAAAAATGAATGAATGAATATGCATATGAAAATGCCTTTGAAACTTAGTTCTAATTCTTTATGTAATTCTTTATTAAAATCTTGATTTTAAAACTTGATTTTAATTTTGTTTTGCCTAGGATTTTAACTATAGGTATTAAATAAATATATGCACACTTGGGTAATATTCTTGCATTTAGGTTTTCATTCAACACATATTAATAAAGGTCTTGGCTCTGATTAGGCATGGTGCTCTAAGTCCCTGTTCTACTAGTGCATACCTTTTAATATTGGAAGTAAATAAGCCAGTAAGTGTTGTGATAGAGAATAATGGAGGATGGTGAGTGTTTTTTTTAAAAAGATAAGGTGTTGTATTCTTGTAGGGTGTTGCAGCCATTCTCCTTTCTTGCTTTCAGGGCCCCAGTTTTGTTTTGAAGCCTATCCTTATGGATAAATCCTGATTAGTCTTAAGCCATAATGGTAATCCAATTCCATTTGTCAGTGATTCATTTTGTGAGGCACAGGTGAGTCAGTCTTGGATAATCAGATATGCAGGTCTTCTGGGGGAGACTTCTGTCAGTAGTTTCCTCTTCCTTAAAATGAGGCAGGCTAAAGGAGATTACCAGTTGTTCTTTGGTAATGTACCATAAATAACTACATGTAGCTGGGTTTGAGGCAGCTAACTTGTTCATGAAGAGTGCTAGCCTAAGGACAGAGGCTGACATGCCAGAGGGGTTTATTTAGTTTATTTAGTCTCTCCAAAAATTGATTTTTGGAGAGACTAAATAAACTTTTTATCTACTGAGAAATTAAAATTTCCTTATCTTTAAAGCTACTTTGAATTAGATTTTCTCTCCTTGTATGGTAATATGTTGTAATTGATACAGGTTCTCAGGAACTGTCTCTGAAAAGAGGTGACATTTATTTAAGTAGAGATCTGAATTACAAGAATGAACCAAAGGAATTGCAGTCCAGGTAGAAGGAATAGCAAGAACAAAGGTCCCATGATAGATAAGAAGTTGGCGTAAGGGTAGTATACCTAGTTTCTATTGACCATGGGAAGGATAATAGTAACTGATACTTATAAATTGCATTGCAGTTTACAAATCTCCTGTACATACATTATTTCATGTGATCTTTACGGTGAAAATATTTACCAACCATTTTATAGTTGGGTAAACTGCCCATATATTTATAGCTAGTCATTAAAGAAACCAATCAAATAAATATTGTGTAGTACTGGCTAATCAGACAAAATGGTAAGGGTATACATTCTATTTGAATTTTTTATATTACCGCTTTTTAGCAGTTTTAATTTATTCAGGGCCAAAAGTACAGATGCCAAGGCCAGATTTCTGGACCCGTTTGAATAGTACAAATTAATTGCATCAGTAAACACAACCTGGTGTGTTATCTTGAGTTAAGGTGAGTGAGATACTCCTGATAGAGACCTCATAAATGTGATTATTTGTTTGCACTTCATAATGAGGAAGATTAATTTCTAAGATATTGGCTCGTTTCAGTGAATTTAAATAGAGTATTTTGTGCTTATGTATTCAGGATGCCTAGCATTTTAAATTCATATGTGCATATACTGTGACCTTACTGATAAGCAATGTGAAAGTTTGATAGATGACTCTGTAAGTAATGAATTAAAATTGAATTTTATAGTCTTAGTAGGGGCTATATGAAAATTTCCTTTTCTGTCCTTCCCTCCCCTTCCCTGCTTTCCTCTCCCCTGCTTTCCCCTCCCTGGCATTCTTACCTCCCTTTTTCCACTTTCTTCCTCCCTCCCTTTATTTTACATTTCAGTTTATTTGGTTTTACCAAGTGCTTTAACATAAATAAAAGTTGATTTCAACTAACATTAAAAGGTCATTTTAATTTATGATACTATTTTTACTTGTTTTTTTCTACTTTTTTAAATTAATAAACACATAATTTTATAAACTGCCCTTTTTCCATATATGGAGGCTAGACAGTGAGAAATATTTTAAATAAATTCTGTAACAGTACTTAATTTGAAAATGAATACAGATCAAATGAGAAGACATTTAAAGCGTTGCGTGTTTGGTAACTAGGATTGAATTGAACTCTGTATGTATAGGGGCTTTTTAAATATTTGTACTTTATAATAGATAACTAGCTTTTCTCTAAAAGTTTTATTTATGTTTCCCTTTATCAACATGATGCCTTTAAAATGTAATAGGTATACTTAACCCCTGCTACATTATGGTAATCATTAATTAAATCTGTTTAAATTTGTTGAATAAATTATTTTACTTTTCTGTTGTAGTTTTCAGTTTTTTACAGTGAATTACTTCAAGAAACAGTCTGTAGTAATAATTTGGTTTTTACTCTTTCCAGGAAGAAAGTAAATTCTTCTAAAGATGATAACCCTCTGAACTATATATTTTATAGTAATAATAACTAGTATGTATTTTAATTTAGGGAATCATTATTTTGAATATTTGTGATTATTTCTTTTGTTTTGAGAAAGGGTTAGACTACTAAAAAGATTCAACACAATTTCTCTATGGTTTGTTAATTGTATTACTAGTGATTTGAATCGGTATTTACAGTTTTTGAAATGTATGAGAAATACAATCTTCACGTTACAGTTGGATTGAATTGATTATATCAATAGAATAATTACCTTTGAAATTTTTTATTCAGAAAAGAATGTACAGTGATATTGCTGAAAAAAAAATTTCATTGATATCCAAAATGCAAGCACATAATTTAGCCATTTAGTGAATTAGCAGTCTTCGGTTATTGACCTTTGCAATTACATTCACAAATTGGAGACTGTTTAAACTTTCTCTTAAAATGTTTTTCAACTTTATTGAAGCATAATTTGCATCAAGTAAATGTGCCCATATCAAGTGTACAGTTAGATGATTTTTCTCAAATTTATAACTTCATGTACCTGTCATTCCCCTTTTTCATCAGTCACAGGTTGCTCCTTGGCACTATGTATTAGTTTCTTTGTTCTAAAATTTCATATTAATGTGTACTTTTTTTGTCCCTGGTATCTTTTGCCAGGCATGTTATTGAGATTCATCCATGTTGTTGTGTATATTAGTAGTTTGTTTCTTTTTACTGAATACTATTCTATTACATGAATGTGTCACAATTTGTTTATTCATTTATGTGTTGTAGGATACTTGAATTTTTTCAAAATTTTGGCTCTTATAATAAAGTAGCTGTGAACATTCTTGTTCAAGACTTTGCGTAGGTTTTTGTTTCCCTTTAAGAGTGGAATTGTTGAGTTATATGGCAAAATATATTTAGCTTTTCATGAAGCTAATTTTTTTTTCTTTTCTAGAAAAACTTATATAAAATTCCTGTTACATCTTCTGTACATATGTTTGGTAGAATTCACAAATAAAGCCAAATGGGCCTGGTGTCTTCTTTTTGGGAAGGTTTATAAATATATATTCAACATCTTTAATAGTTATGAGGCTGTACAGCTATTCAGATTGTTAATTTTTGATTGAGCTTTGTTTTTGTTTCTTTTAAGAAATTTATGCCTTTCTTCTTAGGCTCCACACCTAGTGTGGAGGCTGCTTATAAAAATAAAGGAATGAAGTTTGCCAGTTTCAGGTCTGGCTTTGTATTTGTTGACACAAAGTTGCTTACCATATTCTCTTATCTTTTTGTAGCATCTGTAGTAATGCTCCCTCTTCCGTTCCTAATATTGGCAACTTACGTCTTATTTTTCTCTCTCCCCTTGATTAGTTCAGCTGAAATATTATTAATTTTATAGGTCTCTTCAAAGAACTTGTATCCATTTTTTTTCTAATGCTTATCTGTTTTATATTTCATGGGTAGGGTTTACATTTTGAACCTTTTTACCTATTTCACCAAACTTTCAAATATTGTAATACTTCTTGAAGGATAATGTAGGAACTTCAATACTGTATCTTTCCTTTTTCTTCCTGTCATCCTTTATTATTATTGTCATACATTTTATGACATTGTTATATGTCCCATGATACTTTGTCATAAAAGAATCATTTATTTTAAAATAAGTTAATATGAGGAAGTTTCAATTATACTTACCATACATTTAATATGTCTGTTTAAATCCATTGTTTATGTTCACATATCCAATTACAATCATCCTGAAAAACATCCTTTTACATATATCTTGTAATACATATCTGCCACCTACAAGTTCTTTCAGCTTTTGATTTTTGAAGATGTACTTGTTTTGCCTTTATCTTAAAAAAGAAACTTTTATTTTGGAATAATTTTAGAATTACAGGAATTTGTGAAGAAAGTACAGAAGTTTCCATATATTCCTTGCCCATG
Organism: Panthera uncia; assembly: GCF_023721935.1. NCBI lineage: Eukaryota > Metazoa > Chordata > Mammalia > Carnivora > Felidae > Panthera > Panthera uncia. The sequence goes on along the minus strand of NW_026057582.1, from coordinate 34,729,940 downwards.
TTTCCCTAATGTTAATATCTTACATAGCTTTGGTATATTGTCAAACTAATAAATTAACAGTGGTGCAATATTATTAATTAAACTACAAGTCATATTTGGGGCAGTGTCCCTTTCTCTTCTAAGATCTAATCCAGGATACCATATTGCATTTACTCATTATGTCTCCTTGGTCTTTTCAAATCTTTTGACAGTTTCTTAGTTGTTTCATGATTTCTATGACCTTGATAGTTTTGAAGAGTATGTGTGGGTCAGGTGTTTTGTTGAATGATCCTCTGGCATTTTTCTCATTATTAGAATGAAGGTATGGGTTTGCAGATGCATACTACAGAGATGAGGTGCCCTTCTTCAGTACCCTTTAGAATTGTTCCATCACTGTAAAAATTTCCCCTGTGGCCCCTTTGTAATCAGCCTCTCCTTGCATCTTGAATCTCCTTCCATTTTATTGCTGAGTAATATTCCTTGGTTTTGTCAAAGTTAAATTCATTCCCTGTTGAAGGCCATCTCAATTTTTTCCAGATTTTTGCTATTATATATAAAGCTACTGTAAAATTTGAGTATTAGATTTTGTGAGAACATAAGCTTTTATACCTCTTGAGTTGATATCTAGGAGTGGCAATCTGGGGTAAGTGTAGTTTTAACTTTGAATCCTAAAACTACTGTAAGAAAACATAGGGGAAAATATATGTGACCTTGGATTTGGGATTGAACTTTTATATATAATATCAAAACCACAATTAGAAAAGAATAAATTGTATTTCATCAAAAACCTTAAAATTTTTGTTGTATGTAAGACACTCTTAAGAGAATGAAAAGGTAAGTTACAGACTGGGAGAAAATACTTGAAAAGTCACATACCTGATAAAAGTATTTGTATCTAGACTATATAAATGACTCTTAAATCTCAACAATAAACAGTCTAATATACAAATGGCAAAAAGATCACAATAGACATTTCACCAAAGAGGATATATGGATGGCAAATAAACACATGAAAACATAATCACATTTCTTAATGTCATTTGTTATTAGGGAAACTGGATGCAAATTGAAACCACACCAAGATACCACCACACAATATTAGAATTGCTTTAAAAAATTGAGAGTCCCAAATGCTGGGAAGATTGTGGAGTAAGAGGAACTCTCATTCATTGCTGGGGATAAGTCAGAATGAGCAGCTACTTTGGAGTACAGTTTGGCTCCTCCTCCCCCTCCCCCTCCCCGTTCTCCTTCTAACACACATTTTCCTTATGACACAACAGTCCCACTCTAGGGTATTTACCCAAGTTAAGTGAAACCTTAAGTTCACAGAAAACTGCTTTTATCTTTGAAAATATTTTCACTACATAACAAAGTGTAGTTTTGCCATTTTTTTTATTTTAGCACTTTTAAAAGATGTTCGATTGTCCACTAATTTGTACTTTTTTCTAAGAAGCCCCCTGAAATTCTTTTTACCATGTTTGCATTTTTCTCTGTAATTATTTTTCCCTTCTAAATTATGATTTTATTTGTATTGTAAAATACATTGGAAATTCTGCATATGCCTATGACTAAGCTTATTTTCAGTGTACATTACTTTAAGTTGGATGACAGATTTTGTTCTGAGAAATCCTTTTTCAAGCTGAGTGCCAAAATGGGGAAATGCTGGTGGATTCCTGGCCCTGAAGGTAATGATGTAAATTGCTTTCTTGCAGTGATGATGGATGACTTTTATTTGAGTTTTATACCCAAAAGTTTTCAGTTCATGATGATACAGCTCTGGTGCTAGCTGTGCAGCACCATAATATCTAACCTAGGGTTAGTGCTATAAATTGGCAGCTTTAAATTTTTCTTTTTTATCAAATCTCCTTCAGATTTTTTTTCTGAATATTTTTCTCTTTGGATAATTTTTAAAAATTAACATATAACATTATATTAATTTCAGGTGTACAATATCATGATTTGATATTTGTATATATTATGAAACGATCACCACAATAAGTCTAGTTAACATTTGTCACCATACAGTTGTTAAATTGTCTTTTCCTTGTGATGATATTTTTTATTACACTGTTTTCAAATCCACTGAACTTCTCCTCTGTAGCATCTAATCTGCTCTTTAATCTTTTCCAAGACAGTTTTTAAACATTTGATTTTTTTTCTTTAGTTATAGAAGTTGCATTTTTTTTTGTTGTGGTTTTTATTTCTTTTCCAGTTTTCAAATTTAAATCCTGGCATATATTTTTAGTAATTGTTTTAGTTTTCTTGTATGCTATCATCAGCTCTTAGGGGTTTGTTTTAAACTGACTTTCTTCGGAGTCACATTTTCCTCCTTATTGGCATCATGCTAAAAGCACAGTTTTATGGGGGTAAAAGTAATTCATAAATAATTAAGCCATATTTCTGTTAATGGGCAGTTATATTTTTTTCCAGCATGGAAATATTGGAAAAATGTTGTAAATGCATTTTGTTCATGTGTTAAAATTCCTGTAGTGGAATTTCTCATCAAAGGGCATGTTCATGTAAATACTGGATATATGATGCCATATTTCCCTTTGCACAATGTATAAGTGTATACATACTTATATTAGTTAAATAAGTACTGATTGATTTTTGAGTTTAGAACACCACCCTCTCACAAACATGGTTCATAGCAGAACAAGTCTTTGTTCTGACCTTTAGTCAGTTAGTTCTGTAGCATATTTTCATGTGCTCATCTTTTGGCCTTAGCAATAAAGTGAAGCCTCTTGAATGTAATTCTTGGAAACATCTGCACATAGTCATATGCTAAAGGAAGTGGCTATTGGTCATTTTCATATTTGTTAGAGATAAGAATAGTCCATTTGACATTGTTATGAATGGTACTGCATTTGTTGTTATTTTTAACAGAATGATTAAACTAGTTCTTTTAGAAATGTATTATTAGGTGGTGTAGTCCATATTCAGTTTCTCACTGTATCACTCAGTATGTTGGTTGCTGCAAGAAGAGGCTTTTATGAGGTTGTTTCTGTTCAATTATTTTCCTTTGCAATTAGAATGCATTAGAATATTACCTCTTGAGGGCAGAGACTTTAGTCTGTCTTGTTCACTGCTACAGTCCACTGCCTAGGACAGTGTCTTATATGATAGGGACTTATTAAGTATTTTTTGAGTGAATGAGTGATCGAATTACGGTGTTTTATACAGATAAAGTACCTGGTAGATTTGTTCCACGTGTTCTCTATTACAAATGATGATAAGAACCATACTATATATTTTAAAATAAATAGAGCTTAGTATATAAATAACTACACTGAGTGAAGTAACTTATTAGAAGGTAAACTACTAACTGCTGGCACAGGAGAGTTCGTTTCAGAAATGGCCACCATAATGAACAAAGACCTTTGCTCATACCATTTCTCCTATCTCAAATGTGCTCCCTTCTCTATTGCAACTGTGAAACTTCCCCTGTCTTTTCAAGATACTAAATTATCTCCTATCTCAGAAAGCCCAAAGATATCTAAATTAGATATCTTATGTTCATCCTTTCTGTTTCATATTTTGAATTACACTTTTTAAAAAATTTTGTCTCCACTATGGGATTTTTCATACTTATTTTTATTTTCTAAATTATTTGTTGCTCTGGAAGAATCCTGGCTGATACTTAATGAGATGATGGAAGTGTTCCAAATCTGTACCATTCACAGTGGTAGCCATAGGCACAAGTGGCTATTGAACGATTGAATTATGACTGAGGATACATTTATAATTTTAATTCTAATTTAAAAATTTTTTAATGTTTTATTTATTTTTGAGAGCGAGAACACTGAGCAGGGGAGGGGCAGAGAGAGAGGAGGATAGAGATCTAAAGTGGGCTTTGCGTTGACAGCAGTGAGCCTGATGTGGGTCTCGAACTCACGAACCCGTGAGATCATGACTTGAGCTGAAGTCTGCAGCTCAACCGACTGAACCACCCAGGCTTTCCATTCTAATTTAAATAATTGCATGTGGCTAGTGACAATTGAAGCAGACAGTGCAGCTCTAGGGCTTACAATATACATTTTTAAGTTCTCAGTCTAATATATAGTGAGAACTTTACTACAGTGCACTCCCATTTCCTCCCTCCTCTCCTTTTGTGTTTTGTCATATATTCTACAGATTTGTAAACCTAGTGATACATTATTGCCATTTGTGAATTAGCTATTTATTGTTATTAAGTTAAGGGAAAACATGTCGTTACTTTCTTTAGATTTTACCATTTTTGGTGCTATTTTTTTCTTTGTGTAGATCCATTATTTCTACATAGTATCCTCCTCCTCCTACTTGAAAGACTTCATTTAACTTTTTATATGTAGTGCAGTTTTGCTGGCACAGAGTATTTTTCAGCACCCTCTCCCCCCTTTTCTTCTCCTGGAAACAACTAACTTTTGGAAGATATTTTCACTGGTTGTAAGTTGACCTTCTCCCCACTCCCATTCTCCCCACCCAGTATTTTTTTTTTTTTAATGTTTTTAACATTTATTTTTGAGAGAGAGAGAGAGAGATAGAGAGACAGAGTGTGAGCTGGGGAGGGGCAGAGAGAGGGAGAGGCAGAACCTGAAGCAGGCTCTAGGCTCTGAGCTGTCAGCACAGAGCCTGATGCGGGACTCGAACTAATTAGCTGTGAGATCATGACCTGACCCGAAGTCAGACTCTTAACCAACTGAGCCACCCAGGCGCCCCCTCCCTACCCAGTATTTTAAAGACGTTGCTCCATTGTCTTCTGGTTGACATTGTTTTTCATAAGAAGTATGTTCTTATTCTTTATCTGTATGTTTTTTCCCTAGCTACCTGCAAGGTTTTCTATCTTTGTTTTTCAGCAGCTTTGCCTACCTTTTAAATTTATCCTTCCAGCAGTTTTCTTCATTTCTTAGATTTGTGGTTTATCATTCATTCATTTTAGAAAATTCTCAGCTAACATCTTTTAAAATGTATTTTTTGCCTCATTTTTTATCCTCTCTGCAGCTCCAGTTACGTATGTTTCAGATCATCCTCCCACAGCTTTTGAGTTCCTTTTTTTCCCAGTCTTTTTTTCCTCTTCAGGTTTTATTTTGTATAATGTCTGTGACCTCTTGTCATGTTCACTGATTTGTTTTCACTTTTGTCCAGTTTTCTTATAGGCCTGTTTAAGGTCCTCTGATATTTTATTTTTGTTTATTTGGTATTTCATCTGCTGAATCCATTAGTTCATGTATGTTGTCCACATTTATCACAGATTTTTTAATGTTTAGTTATAATTATTCTAAATTTTCTGTCTGGTAGTTCTAACATCTAGTTCATTTATGATTCTGGTTCTGGTGTTTGCTTTATCTCTTGAAAATGGTTTGTTACATCTTGCTTTTTTTTTTTTTTTTTTTTTTTATGTCTCATGATTTATGTTGCATGCCAGACATTTTAAGGACAGAGCAGTAAAGACTGAGGTGAATGGTTATGCCCAGAAATGGGCACGTTTCTTCTTTGAGGCTGTTTGTTTATGTATGGATGGGGATGGGGTCATTCCAGTCAGTGATTGAATTGTTGTTTTTGCAGTTGTTCCCTTCACTGAATCAGAGACTTAAAACTCTTGGAGTAGTCGAATGCTGCTACCTTATTCTTGGTGTGGGGACTTGGATTGCCAAGATTGTTTGCTCAATATTCTAGTACATCCTTAGCCTTTAGCATGTCATTGGATGCCTGCATCACAAGATGATCTCTCTCAGTGTTCTTTGTAATTTTTGATTAGTTGTTGGAGAGTGTGAACTTTATATTGTTGACTGTATTTTGTTGTCTTTCTTGAAAGAATTTGATAGACATTTAATTTACTTTTGGATCACCTTGGTCCTTTTGTAGCTTGTTTTTAAGTTTTGTTATAGCTTTTGTCAGCCTAATCTTTATTCTATGGCTGGAGTCATTAAACTTTTGACTCATGAGCTAAAGCTGGTCGACAGAGTGTTTTTGTATAGCTTTTTAGCTAAAATTGGATTTTACATTCTTAAAGGGCTATAAAGAAATAAAAAATAAAAACAAAAATATATGGTAGAGACTGTATGTGTTGCACATAGCTTGTGATATTTATTATCTTGCTCTTTAGAGACAATTTTCTGATCCCTACTCTACGGCTTACTTAACTTTAACTTCTAAGATGTTTTATTTCTTGGCTTTCTGCTGAATGCCCTAGATTTTCTATGTGGCATTTTCATTTTCTTTGGGTGGGACTCCTAGGTTTCCCCCTTTATACGATCTCTGAGAGATGTTCATTTTTTAGTTACCTAGTATTTGATTTTTCTTTCCTTGATAATTGTTCTTTGCCAGCCTTGTGAGACTTCTGCATGTAGAGCCTAGTATCTAGCCAAAGACTAAAGGATCACTTATGCCAATTTTTGGATCCTTTTTTCTGGGCAAGTCCCTCCTCTTTAATATACTGACTTGTAGATCCTCTCCCCTTAAACTTTTAAACTGTAGTCTCTATCTTATCACCTCAGGAAGATAGCTGTGCTTTGCCTGGGTTCTCCCCTTTTGTGGGGGTGTTCAGTAAATTTTAGGCAGAAAGCTGGAGTAATTATAGGGCTTACCTTTGATTGTTAATCTCATCTCAGGCATCACAGTCTTGCCTGACCGTTGCCCAATCTCTGAAAACAGTTTTTCTGAATATTTAGGTTTTCTAGTTGTTTACGTGTGAGGGCAAATCTAGTACTAGTTATTCTGACATGGTTGGAAGTGGAACTCTGTTTAGCAAACATTAAGAAAAATGGCCTTTACACTTTTAGTATGGTATAAAACTAAGCTATAAATCGAGTTTAACTTTTATGGTATTTGTAAGATGTGTTAGCAGGATATATAAGAAAATGTGATTAAGATTCAATTCTGTCTGGTATCTGGAATGCCTACTCCGTGCCTTAGACTTTGGACAACTTGCTGTGAACAGAAAGAATAACACATGAACTGAAGACCAGGCATTCAGCCCCAGTAGGAAGTTGGCATGTATATTAATTATCTATTGTTACATAACAAATTGCCCTAAGACTGAGTGGTTTAAAACAGTTATTATCTGCTGGCCAAGAATCTGGGCATGGCTTAGCTAGATCATCTGGCTTATGGTCTTTCAAAAGCCTGAAATCAAAATGTGAACCAAGCTGTAGTCACATCAAAGTTTGACAGGTGCAGGATCCATTTCCAGGCATACTCATGTGGTCGTTGGCAGATTCAGTTCCATTCCACATGGGCCTTTTCAAATGGCAGCATCAAAGTAAACAAGAAGAGAGAATGTGAGCAAGAAAGAAATATCAGTGTTTTGTAAACTTATCTCAGAAGTGAAATCATATCACTTTGCTGTATTCTATCTAAGAAGTAAGTCACTAGGTCCAGCCCACATTCAGGAGGTGGAGATTACACAGGGCATGAATACAGGACACCGGGATCATTGGCAGCTATTTTAGAAACTGCCTATAATAATATATGGTATATTAATTATACAAAATATTATAAATGAGTCTAAAATAATGTAACAGCATTAACATATGTAGCATAAGAAAAATTCACTAGTGATATGCTAACTGCTTCCCAAGATTATTTTGTCTACGCCTCTTTTAGTATTCTGTGGGAGAGGTAGTATGTATTATATCCATTTTACAGAAAAAGAAATTGAACTTCAGTAAGGTTACCTAGCTGTGATATAGCAGAACAACACCCTAGTCTAGGCTTTGCCTTCTAGGCTTTGCCTATTCTAGTACCCATATTTTTTAATCTCCATATTGTATCAGCATTAAAATAGTATTACCTTTTATTGAGCACCTCTTATGGGCCCAGCATTATAGTAAGTGCATTATATATTAACGCCATCTAAGCCTCAGAGCAACTTTATTAAAGCTCTCAGTTTTACTGATTATATACTTTAGCTTTCAGATTCAAGAAATTACTTTGAAAAATTACATATATATTTTTTTGTTTCAGAGACATTAAGCAAATGTAACCCAAAGAATCTCTGTAAATACAAAAAAAAAAAATCATTTAAATACCCATTACCTTAAAAAAAAAAGTGGTATCACTAATTAAATAAATTTGTGTAAGGAAGCCTGACACATTTCAATCCACTTAATATTCTGAAAAAAAATATATATATATATATTCTGCAGATGAAAGGTGGTATGTGAATCTCAAATAAGAATGAATTAATAAATACTTAACCCACTCCTAGAAGAAATCTCAACAAACACTACTATACAAATTTTAGTCAGAAATTAGCTCATGTAGTTAATGTTGAAATCTTTCTTACTAATAAATTTGAAATATTTTCACTAATATTGAGAAAATCATTTTCTCATGTTTGAAAGGTAACCATAAGTTGATGTTATGGCCTTTTAGACCAATATATTGTAATTTTTTTAATATTTATTTACTTTTGAGAGAAAGAGAGACAGATAGAAGTGTAAGCAGGGGAGGGGCAGAGAGAGAGGGAGACATAGAATCCAAGGCAGGCTCCAGGCTCTGAGCTGTCAGCACAGAGCCCAACGCGGGGCTCGAGCTCACAGACCGCAAGATCATGACCTGAGCCGAAGTTGGATGCTTGACTGTCTGAGCCACCCAGGTGCCCCGTAGACCAATATATTTTAAATATTTGAGGGCGTCTTGTGAGACATGTGTTGATAATAATAAATCCTAAAGCTTATGGATGTCTTTTATTTTTGAACTGTTTTCCTCATAATAGCACTGTCTTACTTTCTACATTCAGATTCGCTTTCTTAAGTGGAGTATAAAATGGCACCTGAGGCTAATGTGCATGAATTGTGTAATATATCCTACTACCATACGTCATGTATGATATCCTTCACTCATTCACTTATTTATCCAAAAATTTTATTAGTACCTACTAAGGGTCAAATACTGCTCTAAGTACTTAGAATACATCAGTGAACAAAATGGAGAAATATCATGGAGTTTACATTTTAACAGACATAGTTCATAGTTCAAACAATAGGCAGTAAACACAGTAAGGAAGCAGGCATTCATTATGGATAGGGCAAAAAATTCTATACCAACTTTTAAGCCATGCTAAGGAAAATTACATAGAAAACTACTTGATGTTCAGCTTGGCATGTTTTTTCTGATTTAATGTTTAAATACTAGCCAAGAACAATAAAATTGGGAAGGTTTCTCTTCTAAAAACAGAATGCAGGGGTGCCTGGATGGCTGTGTCAGTTAAGCATCCAGCTTTTGATTTTGGCTCAGATCATGATCTTATGGTTCCTGAGATTGAGCCCCGCATCAGGCTCTGGGTTGACATAATGGAACCTGCTTGGGATTCTCTCTCCCTCTCTCTCTGCCTCTCCCCCACTCACGCTTACATGCTCGTGCACTCTCTCAAAATAAATAAATAAACTTAAAAGAAAAGTGCAAATGATGCTATTAAGAAAATGACCATGTTTTGCTCCTACAACAATTTTTTTAAAAATGCTTTTATTTATTTTTGAGAGAGAGAGAGACAGAGCATGAGTAGGGGAGGGGCAGAGAGAGACACACAGAATCTGAAGAAGGCTCCAGGCTCTGAGATGTCAGCATGGAGCCTAACATGGGGCTCGAACCCACGAACTGTGAGATCATGACCTGATCTGAAGTTGGATGCTTAACCAACTGAGCCACCCAGGTGCCCCATCTCCTAAAACAATTTTTAATGAGTTTTTACAACTTCTGTAATGTCAATATTACTACATTGTGAAATGTGGTAATTTAATATTTTGGTTATTTTTGATGATGGTTTATAAGAATTTAAGGTATTTTATGTAACAAGATTTATGTTTCTGTAGACTTCTGTTTCTATTTGAGTTATTATAGTTTTGCTGGCTTTGAAAAATTATAATTTTTAATTGTAATTTTAATAAAATGTTACAACACATCTTTTTATTGTTATTTAAATGATGTCTTTAGAAAGCTATCTTCTCTTTTGTTTATCACAGTTATGTTTCTAAGTTAACTTTTGCTATGAAGGGAAAGATTAAAAAAATTAATATCTTATTGGTATAGTTTGGAATTAACTAGACTATATTATGGATTCAGCATATGGTATAACAACAATTTACAATGTTGCATATATTGTCACCCACAATATTATTAACTCAGATTTAATAGCTTCTTTTGTTGACTTACTGAATTAAATCCATACCTTAAACCATCAGTGGATTCATTTTTTAATTTGCTTTTTAACTAGGAAACTCTGAATACCTGTATTTTTCTATATAGCATGAAAAGTAGGCATCATATGACTGATCTTTGATCTGCCTATAATTTTTTTCTTGGGGAAAAAACTGTTTTGTTTCTAAAGGGGATTCTAAGCCAGATGATAAAGTGACAAATGAAACCCACAGCCACGCCTGAGAAAGTATGTGCACTTATAATTAAGATGCACAGTGACTAAGATATAATTGGTATAGGCTTATGTTGCAATTATTGGTATTTTTTAATAAATTGAGGAACGGATAATCTAGCCTAATCTTTATGAGCCTTTGCTTGTGATATATGGAGTGGTTACCTGCTACTTAATGGCTGTGATAACCTTTGCTTATTAGCTAACATACACATCACTTTTAGAATTTATCAGTGACACTCTGCCTGTCACCTGCAGGGTTAAGTAGTATAAAGGCAGTTGAGTAGTGAGATGGAGGGGGATGGAGTCAAGATCTTACAGGAATGAATTCACTCATACAGAGAACATGTTTCTGTTTGAGTTAATGGAAACATTAGACCAAAATATGTAGTTGAATACATTTTGTTTGGTTTTGATTGCTTATTCAAAGATACAGTCTTTTGATCTCCATATATGATCTATTGACAATGATGTATGAAGGAAAAGTGATGATGGCACTTAGAGGACTTTCAAGCTTAGAGCTAATTAATTAATCTGGTAGAGCCCTAGTATATATACATAGTTGATTTAATAGGCAGATATGAAAGCTTTTGCCTTTTACTTATTATTAGGCAGTTAGGTTATCTGCCAGTCAACACCAGAGTGTTTCCTCCAACTCCATGAATCTCAGCATATGCTATTTACCATATCCTAAATAATTTAAATACGTTTCTTACTCTTTCCACAGCATGTAGAGTCCATGAAGCACAAGACAGTAAAGCTTCTTACTCATACCACCAGGAGGATCTCCTTGAAAGATTCACTACAGGACTACCAGAGACACAAATTCTCTGAAGCATGATGTGTTGAAACAACAAAAGGCTACTGCTTACGCACTAGCTACAAACAGACTTAAGATGTTTCCAATTCCTTGAGCTCCGGGAAGCCAGGGGAGTGAGTTGAAAATCTGAAAATGCGGCCATGGACTGGTTCCTGGCGTTGGATTATGCTCATTCTTTTTGCCTGGGGGACCTTGCTGTTTTATATAGGTGGTCACTTGGTACGAGATAATGACCACCCTGATCACTCTAGCCGAGAACTGTCCAAGATTCTGGCAAAGCTTGAACGCTTAAAACAGCAAAATGAAGATTTGAGGCGAATGGCTGAATCTCTCCGGTAGGTTCTGAAAATGAAGGAAGAATGATGAAGTATTGTACTTTGTTTTTAGTTTCAGGGCTTCATTCATCGATTAAAAAATACTTAATGATTTTTTTAAACTGTTTTTGTAAAAATTTAAATATTTTAGTGAGATACTTTTTATACCAATTCTATATAAATAGAGAATTTCTTCATAGTATCAAAACTTATTTTGCACATAGATTTTAATATAGAAAAACCATGCCATTTAATTTATGTTTTTATACTTCATTTATAGTTGTCTTCAGCATTTTGAATAATTTTGATACATTAAATACAAACTTTGTATGATTTAAATTAGCACATATTAAAATTTTTATTATATGGACTATAACAATGACATTTATAATAATTGAGAGGCTGAGTCAGTCTAAATATAACTTATTAAAATGAAGAAACAAAAATTCATCATTAAATAAAACAACTGGATCTGGAACCTAGGGAATTGTTATTGTTACTGCTTCTAGTCTATTAAAAAATGTGCCATGTATGTTGGAAGGCATCACCTGTTAGGAAATACAAAATCTTGTATTTTCAGGGAACAAATAATTCCTAAATTCTAGTTCCTCTGCTTTATATATGAAGGTGATTATGTGTTTAGGGCCTGCTGTCTCTCAAGCTAGAATTTGAAGATTTGAGATGAAGAGTCATTACTCTAGAGTTGGTAATTGACCCTAAGAGAGGTAGTGTAGAGAAAAAGAGGACAGAATTCATTCCCTTTTGAGAAAGATACCTTGAGGAGTAGAAGGTGAAAGCATCCTACTGTGCATAGAGCCTTCAGAGCAGATGGGGAAGGAGAGAGGGAGAATGCTAGGGTGTGGAAGCTGAGTAGCAGTCTGTGAAAAAAGAATGTAGTTGGCAGAGTCACATGCTTTTGGAGCTTGAGGGAAGACTTCTATGGTTCTCTGATTCCCTTACCTCCCCACTGCCACTGCTCGTGCACTTTCTTTGGAACTCACTTCTTTCTCTCAACTTTTTTCTTCACCATAATATTATTTTTGGTCCTTTTATGTTCTATGGAAGAAAATGCTAGGTTTTAAGAATTTTATACAATGAATGAAAAATTATTCCTGTCATTTGTAGAAGTAGTACCATGCGGTAAAATACAAAGTAATTAGGGATTAGAAAGTGGACAGAGAACTTCTTGCATTTATATATGCTTTTATTTCCTTTTGGGCAGGAGCCTGGGAGTATCATGGAGAAGGTGATCTCTCAATAGAGTCTTACTCAGTCATTTGTTATGAGAATCAAAGGTTGATAATTTATTTTATTTTATATTTTTAAATTTTTTTTTTTAACGTTTATTTATTTTTGAGACAGAGAGAGACAGAGCATGAACGGGGGAGGGTCACAGAGAGAAGGAGACACAGAATCCGAAACAGGCTCCAGGCTCTGAGCTGTCAGCATAGAGCCCGACGCGGGGCTCGAACCCACGGACCGTGAGATCGTGACCTGAGCCGAAGTCGGACGCTTAACCGACTGAGCCACCCTCTCT